>NW_028324243.1:0-303627 GCF_054372755.1 Phalangium opilio
TTCTTGGTTGGTTAGTTGGTAACCTACGGTCATCCGAGGAAGATGGGGAGCAGGGAACAAAACCACAAATCCAAATGCGAGCGGATGAGGAAACTGCGTATCCTCTTATTAAACTTGGTAGGTTTCGTTTAAAGTTCAGATAAACAATGCGCATCGGGCCTTGGTCTAATTGTTATTGAGCGGTGTAGACTATTTCTGTAAATATACGTTCACCCTGAGTTCAGATACTGTTTTCTTTTCTGTTGTCAAAGTTTAGTTAACATTGTTTGTAACTTCAAATACAATACGTGATGAATTCCACTGATTACTCGTGATTACTATTTGAATTCCACTGATTACTCGTGATTACTATTTGAATTCCACTGATTACTCGTGATTACTATTTGAATTCCACTGATTACTCGTGATTACTATTTGAATTCCACTGATTATTCGTGATTACTATTTGAATTCCACTGATTACTCGTGATTACTATTTGAATTCCACTGATTACTCGTGATTACAATTTGAATTCCACTGATTACTCGTGATTACAATTTGAATTCCACTGATTACTCGTGATTACAATTTGAATTCCACTGATTACTCGTGATTACTATTTGAATTCCACTGATTACTCGTGATTACTATTTGAATTCCACTGATTACTCGTGATTACAATTTGAATTCCACTGATTACTCGTGATTACTATTTGAATTCCACTGATTACTCGTGATTACAATTTGAATTCCACTGATTACTCGTGATTACTATTTGAATTCCACTGATTACTCGTGATTACAATTTGAATTCCACTGATTACTCGTGATTACTATTTGAATTCCACTGATTACTCGTGATTACAATTTGAATTCCACTGATTACTCGTGATTACTATTTGAATTCCACTGATTACTCGTGATTACAATTTGAATTCCACTGATTACTCGTGATTACTATTTGAATTCCACTGATTACTCGTGATTACAATTTGAATTCCACTGATTACTCGTGATTACAATTTGAATTCCACTGATTACTCGTGATTACTATTTGAATTCCACTGATTACTCGTGATTACAATTTGAATTCCACTGATTACTCGTGATTACAATTTGAATTCCACTGATTACTCGTGATTACTATTTGAATTCCACTGATTACTCGTGATTACAATTTGAATTCCACTGATTACTCGTGATTACAATTTGAATTCCACTGATTACTCGTGATTACTATTTGAATTCCACTGATTACTCGTGATTACAATTTGAATTCCACTGATTACTCGTGATTACTATTTGAATTCCACTGATTACTCGTGATTACTATTTGAATTCCACTGATTATTCGTGATTACTATTTGAATTCCACTGATTACTCGTGATTACTATTTGAATTCCACTGATTACTCGTGATTACAATTTGAATTCCACTGATTACTCGTGATTACAATTTGAATTCCACTGATTACTCGTGATTACAATTTGAATTCCACTGATTACTCGTGATTACTATTTGAATTCCACTGATTACTCGTGATTACTATTTGAATTCCACTGATTACTCGTGATTACAATTTGAATTCCACTGATTACTCGTGATTACTATTTGAATTCCACTGATTACTCGTGATTACAATTTGAATTCCACTGATTACTCGTGATTACTATTTGAATTCCACTGATTACTCGTGATTACAATTTGAATTCCACTGATTACTCGTGATTACTATTTGAATTCCACTGATTACTCGTGATTACTATTTGAATTCCACTGATTACTCGTGATTACTATTTGAATTCCACTGATTACTCGTGATTACTATTTGAATTCCACTGATTACTCGTGATTACTATTTGAATTCCACTGATTACTCGTGATTACTATTTGAATTCCACTGATTACTCGTGATTACTATTTGAATTCCACTGATTACTCGTGATTACTATTTGAATTCCACTGATTACTCGTGATTACTATTTGAATTCCACTGATTACTCGTGATTACAATTTGAATTCCACTGATTACTCGTGATTACTATTTGAATTCCACTGATTTCTCGTGATTACTATTTGAATTCCACTGATTACTCGTGATTACTATTTGAATTCCACTGATTACTCGTGATTACTATTTGAATTCCACTGATTATTCGTGATTACTATTTGAATTCCACTGATTACTCGTGATTACTATTTGAATTCCACTGATTACTCGTGATTACAATTTGAATTCCACTGATTACTCGTGATTACAATTTGAATTCCACTGATTACTCGTGATTACAATTTGAATTCCACTGATTACTCGTGATTACTATTTGAATTCCACTGATTACTCGTGATTACTATTTGAATTCCACTGATTACTCGTGATTACAATTTGAATTCCACTGATTACTCGTGATTACTATTTGAATTCCACTGATTACTCGTGATTACAATTTGAATTCCACTGATTACTCGTGATTACTATTTGAATTCCACTGATTACTCGTGATTACAATTTGAATTCCACTGATTACTCGTGATTACTATTTGAATTCCACTGATTACTCGTGATTACTATTTGAATTCCACTGATTACTCGTGATTACTATTTGAATTCCACTGATTACTCGTGATTACTATTTGAATTCCACTGATTACTCGTGATTACTATTTGAATTCCACTGATTACTCGTGATTACAATTTGAATTCCACTGATTACTCGTGATTACTATTTGAATTCCACTGATTACTCGTAATTACTATTTGAATTCCACTGATTACTCGTAATTACTATTTGAATTCCACTGATTACTCGTGATTACAATTTGAATTCCACTGATTACTCGTGATTACTATTTGAATTCCACTGATTACTCGTGATTACTATTTGAATTACACTGATTACTCGTGATTACTATTTGAATTCCACTGATTACTCGTGATTACAATTTGAATTCCACTGATTACTCGTGATTACTATTTGAATTCCACTGATTACTCGTGATTACTATTTGAATTCCACTGATTACTCGTGATTACTATTTGAATTCCACTGATTACTCGTGATTACTATTTGAATTCCACTGATTACTCGTGATTACTATTTGAATTCCACTGATTACTCGTGATTACAATTTGAATTCCACTGATTACTCGTGATTACTATTTGAATTCCACTGATTACTCGTGATTACAATTTGAATTCCACTGATTACTCGTGATTACTATTTGAATTCCACTGATTACTCGTGATTACAATTTGAATTCCACTGATTACTCGTGATTACTATTTGAATTCCACTGATTACTCGTGATTACAATTTGAATTCCACTGATTACTCGTGATTACAATTTGAATTCCACTGATTACTCGTGATTACTATTTGAATTCCACTGATTACTCGTGATTACAATTTGAATTCCACTGATTACTCGTGATTACAATTTGAATTCCACTGATTACTCGTGATTACTATTTGAATTCCACTGATTACTCGTGATTACTATTTGAATTCCACTGATTACTCGTGATTACAATTTGAATTCCACTGATTACTCGTGATTACTATTTGAATTCCACTGATTACTCGTGATTACAATTTGAATTCCACTGATTACTCGTGATTACAATTTGAATTCCACTGATTACTCGTGATTACAATTTGAATTCCACTGATTACTCGTGATTACTATTTGAATTCCACTGATTACTCGTGATTACTATTTGAATTCCACTGATTACTCGTGATTACAATTTGAATTCCACTGATTACTCGTGATTACTATTTGAATTCCACTGATTACTCGTGATTACAATTTGAATTCCACTGATTACTCGTGATTACTATTTGAATTCCACTGATTACTCGTGATTACAATTTGAATTCCACTGATTACTCGTGATTACTATTTGAATTCCACTGATTACTCGTGATTACTATTTGAATTCCACTGATTACTCGTGATTACTATTTGAATTCCACTGATTACTCGTGATTACTATTTGAATTCCACTGATTACTCGTGATTACTATTTGAATTCCACTGATTACTCGTGATTACAATTTGAATTCCACTGATTACTCGTGATTACTATTTGAATTCCACTGATTACTCGTAATTACTATTTGAATTCCACTGATTACTCGTGATTACAATTTGAATTCCACTGATTACTCGTGATTACAATTTGAATTCCACTGATTACTCGTGATTACAATTTGAATTCCACTGATTACTCGTGATTACTATTTGAATTCCACTGATTACTCGTGATTACAATTTGAATTCCACTGATTACTCGTGATTACTATTTGAATTCCACTGATTACTCGTGATTACAATTTGAATTCCACTGATTACTCGTGATTACTATTTGAATTCCACTGATTACTCGTGATTACAATTTGAATTCCACTGATTACTCGTGATTACAATTTGAATTCCACTGATTACTCGTGATTACTATTTGAATTCCACTGATTACTCGTGATTACAATTTGAATTCCACTGATTACTCGTGATTACAATTTGAATTCCACTGATTACTCGTGATTACTATTTGAATTCCACTGATTACTCGTGATTACAATTTGAATTCCACTGATTACTCGTGATTACAATTTGAATTCCACTGATTACTCGTGATTACTATTTGAATTCCACTGATTACTCGTGATTACTATTTGAATTCCACTGATTACTCGTGATTACTATTTGAATTCCACTGATTACTCGTGATTACTATTTGAATTCCACTGATTATTCGTGATTACTATTTGAATTCCACTGATTACTCGTGATTACTATTTGAATTCCACTGATTACTCGTGATTACAATTTGAATTCCACTGATTACTCGTGATTACAATTTGAATTCCACTGATTACTCGTGATTACAATTTGAATTCCACTGATTACTCGTGATTACTATTTGAATTCCACTGATTACTCGTGATTACTATTTGAATTCCACTGATTACTCGTGATTACAATTTGAATTCCACTGATTACTCGTGATTACTATTTGAATTCCACTGATTACTCGTGATTACAATTTGAATTCCACTGATTACTCGTGATTACTATTTGAATTCCACTGATTACTCGTGATTACAATTTGAATTCCACTGATTACTCGTGATTACTATTTGAATTCCACTGATTACTCGTGATTACTATTTGAATTCCACTGATTACTCGTGATTACTATTTGAATTCCACTGATTACTCGTGATTACTATTTGAATTCCACTGATTACTCGTGATTACTATTTGAATTCCACTGATTACTCGTGATTACAATTTGAATTCCACTGATTACTCGTGATTACTATTTGAATTCCACTGATTACTCGTAATTACTATTTGAATTCCACTGATTACTCGTGATTACAATTTGAATTCCACTGATTACTCGTGATTACAATTTGAATTCCACTGATTACTCGTGATTACTATTTGAATTCCACTGATTACTCGTGATTACTATTTGAATTACACTGATTACTCGTGATTACTATTTGAATTCCACTGATTACTCGTGATTACAATTTGAATTCCACTGATTACTCGTGATTACTATTTGAATTACACTGATTACTCGTGATTACTATTTGAATTCCACTGATTACTCGTGATTACTATTTGAATTCCACTGATTACTCGTGATTACTATTTGAATTCCACTGATTATTCGTGATTACTATTTGAATTCCACTGATTACTCGTGATTACTATTTGAATTCCACTGATTACTCGTGATTACAATTTGAATTCCACTGATTACTCGTGATTACAATTTGAATTCCACTGATTACTCGTGATTACAATTTGAATTCCACTGATTACTCGTGATTACTATTTGAATTCCACTGATTACTCGTGATTACTATTTGAATTCCACTGATTACTCGTGATTACAATTTGAATTCCACTGATTACTCGTGATTACTATTTGAATTCCACTGATTACTCGTGATTACAATTTGAATTCCACTGATTACTCGTGATTACTATTTGAATTCCACTGATTACTCGTGATTACAATTTGAATTCCACTGATTACTCGTGATTACTATTTGAATTCCACTGATTACTCGTGATTACTATTTGAATTCCACTGATTACTCGTGATTACTATTTGAATTCCACTGATTACTCGTGATTACTATTTGAATTCCACTGATTACTCGTGATTACTATTTGAATTCCACTGATTACTCGTGATTACAATTTGAATTCCACTGATTACTCGTGATTACTATTTGAATTCCACTGATTACTCGTAATTACTATTTGAATTCCACTGATTACTCGTGATTACAATTTGAATTCCACTGATTACTCGTGATTACAATTTGAATTCCACTGATTACTCGTGATTACTATTTGAATTCCACTGATTACTCGTGATTACTATTTGAATTACACTGATTACTCGTGATTACTATTTGAATTCCACTGATTACTCGTGATTACAATTTGAATTCCACTGATTACTCGTGATTACTATTTGAATTACACTGATTACTCGTGATTACTATTTGAATTCAACTGATTACTCGTGATTACAATTTGAATTCCACTGATTACTCGTGATTACTATTTGAATTCCACTGATTACTCGTGATTACTATTTGAATTCCACTGATTACTCGTGATTACAATTTGAATTCCACTG
The DNA here is from genome assembly GCF_054372755.1 of Phalangium opilio. NCBI lineage: Eukaryota > Metazoa > Arthropoda > Arachnida > Opiliones > Phalangiidae > Phalangium > Phalangium opilio. Next base: position 6,659 of record NW_028324243.1, read on the forward strand.
ATTACTCGTGATTACTATTTGAATTCCACTGATTACTCGTGATTACAATTTGAATTCCACTGATTACTCGTGATTACTATTTGAATTCCACTGATTACTCGTGATTACTATTTGAATTCCACTGATTACTCGTGATTACTATTTGAATTCCACTGATTACTCGTGATTACTATTTGAATTCCACTGATTACTCGTGATTACTATTTGAATTCCACTGATTACTCGTGATTACTATTTGAATTCCACTGATTACTCGTGATTACTATTTGAATTCCACTGATTACTCGTGATTACTATTTGGATTCCACTGATTACTCGTGATTACAATTTGAATTCCACTGATTACTCGTGATTACTATTTGAATTCCACTGATTACTCGTAATTACTATTTGAATTCCACTGATTACTCGTGATTACAATTTGAATTCCACTGATTACTCGTGATTACTATTTGAATTCCACTGATTACTCGTAATTACTATTTGAATTCCACTGATTACTCGTGATTACAATTTGAATTCCACTGATTACTCGTGATTACAATTTGAATTCCACTGATTACTCGTGATTACAATTTGAATTCCACTGATTACTCGTGATTACTATTTGAATTCCACTGATTACTCGTGATTACAATTTGAATTCCACTGATTACTCGTGATTACTATTTGAATTCCACTGATTACTCGTGATTACTATTTGAATTCCACTGATTACTCGTGATTACAATTTGAATTCCACTGATTACTCGTGATTACAATTTGAATTCCACTGATTACTCGTGATTACAATTTGAATTCCACTGATTACTCGTGATTACTATTTGAATTCCACTGATTACTCGTGATTACTATTTGAATTCCACTGATTACTCGTGATTACTATTTGAATTCCACGGATTACTCGTGATTACTATTTGAATTACACTGATTACTCGTGATTACTATTTGAATTCCACTGATTACTATGAATGCAGTGATTATAGAGTGATTATTTCCATTTCAACTGATTACGATTTTTATTTTGGATTTTCGAATTCCTCGATTGATTATGCGTGATTATTTGACGAAATGTGTGATTACCGAGATGATTACAAAAGATTACTAGGAAATCATGTGATTATTTCTGATTCTCGCAATATTCCATGTGATTTCCAGTGATTATCGGAGATTTCTGATTACTCATAAAATTGATTATGATTACTTATGATTTTCTTAGAATTCTAGAAATCAAGTAATCGATTTCTGCAGTTAAATTTACACACTGAGCAAAGATTTCTACTCTTTTAATCGTTTGAGAGAAACCACAGCTAAGGAGCTAAGTCGGAAATAGCCTTAGCGTGTAAATATAAATAGACTAGGGAAAATCAAATGTCCGTTAGAACTAGATGCCTGAGAAATATTTACTGGAATATCCTTCTTTTTTGTGCTAAAATGTTTGGCTAGAACATGCACGAGACTCATGCGAAGAAAACCCCATGAGCATTAGAATATCTTGAAGCTTGGAATCACTCAGGTTTTTTCATAAAACAAATTTCAACTTCAGGGCACATTAATTCCTTCTCACTCTAACACAGAACATGAAATTCTCAGAACCAGATATAGAGTTCTCTTATATATGTAAAGGGATACCCTGGAAAAATTGGTGAAAGAATACGAAGCCGATATTTCGATTGGTCTGGAATGTCTTGGGACAATTATTTCTCAAGAGTGCTGTCTGGCGAAATGGTGTTTATCACGTGGTATGAAGAAATCAAAAATATCGATGACTATTGTAAAAGAGTGCCGAGCAGTAGCATTCGACCACGGTTTTACATGTCGCCTTTCATCGTTAAATCGGATCTTATTGGATTTTATGTGAACAAAAATCATTCCTTAGATAAAGACGTCATGGCTGGAATCAACAGAGTGTAAGTCATATTTTACCTTATTCCAAGAAACACAAATTTTTATTATGGTCATACTAATTTACTAATAAGGCTTAACACAAAATTCGTTAAGGTGGAACTATCTCCACTCAAACTCCGATATGGCGATCTGTCTTACTGACACTAAAACCAAAGGTTCTCTCAAGCAGCTGAATATTGCATTTCCTGTTTTCGAGTTATGTAATGCTGCGCTATTTCCGACAACAGAGGTTGTCCAAACAGCGGTTTAGCAGTACAATGTTTCATAATCATGTGTCATACTCGGTTTGAGCAGCGGTTCTCGAAACAACTATTTTGAAAAAGAAAAAGCTGTCCCTGGACAGCTTTTTGTAAATCGTGCTTCTTAAAATAGCCGAGTGTAAATTATGCAGTCGTATGACTCATCACTTACATAACGTTATGATTTCCAATTAACACGCGTTACTTTGTAAGCATTTCTAATTATCTAAAACTATTTCTTGTTGATTCTAGGATCCGGTACGCTGCTTCTGCTTGTCTTGGTGAAGAGGCAATAAACAGAGCTTACTGGAAGGTGGGATGCGTCACGTCAGAAGATGTGAAAGACAGGAATACAGACGACGAGGAAGAATGTAGAATCTTGATGACCATTTTCCTTATAATCCAAATTCCATCAATCGCGATTTTAACCTACGAGATAATCCACAAACTATGCTGTCATAAGTGTAATAATAATCGAACCACAAGGCGAAGAACCACTTACCGCTATTCCAAGTCAACTACATTTTTCCAAAACACAGTTTACATCAAACGTAAACTATAACAAAATACGCCACTATGTGCTAATGTGCTAAGACATACAATAATATCTTAGAGTTGTCTACTCAAAATGTTTCCAACGACATCTTAAGAATTAAAGACAGAAGCCACAAAATATGATAAGAAAATTTATTCTACCACATGTTGGAAAAATGAAGGTAAAATCGCAACTCCATTCAAGTGAAACAATTTTAGTTTTGAAGAGAACGTTGCTAAAATTAGAATAACTGTGATTAAAATAACATGTAAAATGTTCTCATCATGTCGTGAAGTGTTAGTAGCTTAGTTTATCTTTGAATAATAATTTGTGAGTGAGTGAATTTTACAAATAACAATTTGCTCTAAAAATGGTGGTGGAACAGAACTATTGGTGAAATTTAAGATTTTTGAAAGCCCACTTTATTTAAATTAAATTACTTCATTTGAATTTCGCATGTATAAAATAGAATCTGTTAAAGGCAGAGAGTTTGTTTGATCCTTTTGTACCTTCTCATTTGCATAGAATATGTTGTAAATTAGAGATAATACCGGTTGTGTTTTTTACCTCTCCGTGTGACGTAGTCCAGGAGAGGTTCTGTAACGGCCGTGTCTGTGTGTGTGTGTGTCTGTCTGTCTGTGTGTGTGTGTGTCTGTCTGGGTGTCTGTGTGTGTGTCTGTCTGTCTGTCCGTTGTTACACCCACGTGACCGCGTTCGCAGTTTGCGTATCGGAGCAAACGTGTTCGCCATTTCCGAACTGCTTTCACAGTTACGGAGCAAACGTGTTCGCCATTTCCGAACTGCTTTCACAGTTACGGAAATGGCTCCTCTACTTGAGTTCTCTTCTGGTCTTTGTCCATCCCACACGGACACTAGTCTGTTCTTACTGGCTTCTAATCACCACCAATCCGTCTATTCCACATAGACACCAATCTGTATCATTGGCTTCTACTCCATTATCATCGTTTGGTTTTAGGATATACGCGGCGATCAGCTAGGGTTACGAGAAACGTCTAGCCTCCCTAAGGTAGGATCGGCTACCAAAGGTTTTCGCATTTGCGGTTTTTCCTTACTATTATAATGGAAACGAATTGTATATATACCCCAAAATTTGAAGAATGCGGGAAGAGGGGTACCCTTCACTTTAAACGTCAATATTAGCAAAGTTTGAGAAGATAATAGGTATAACTTTATTTTAAACGATTTAACTATTATTAATGTTGATTATTGAAGATTAAAATAATTAAAAATAATTATATTTATTTAAATATTAAAGATAAACCTCTCGTGCAAAGAGAGAGATTATCATTGCCTCCTATATCTACCAAGGCCCGTGCATGCGATATATTTCCTTCATTGCCTCCTATATCTATCAAGGCCCGTGCATTGTGATATATTTCATTCATTGCCTCCTATATCTATCAAGGCACGTGCATTGTGATATATTTCATTCATTGCCTCCTATATCTATCATTGCGATATATTTTTCAAAACAACAACAAAAATGGGAAGCTCCTCTCAGAAACATAATAATTTCTTTTCTCTGTATATGAAATGAAAATATGGATAATATTGCGCTCCTTTAATGGTATGAATCCTTGCCTGTCTATTAATATTTTACGTAGGAGTAATACGTTTTTAGCTAAGTCTAGAGAGTATAAACATAAGCGAGATTGTTTTGGGAAAAAAATACTGCTTCCACTAATGGGTTTATACTCCTTGTTACTGTTGTATAGAGTAATCATGATAAAAGCTTAAAAAATTACGAGAGGACAGACCTTTTTTATCCTCATTCAAAAATATTTTTTGGTGCTAAGATTGCTTTAAAACAATCCAAACGGTTAGCCATTGGTAAAAAAGACAAATGATATTTTTCAAATCTAATGAGATAACACCCACCTAGTTGAAAATTGAACTTTTTTATCCGCGGGAGCCATTCTTAATGAGAATTTCGATGCTAGTAGGTTGTCAATTAAACTACCGGTATATTATTGCTGTTGGAAATTGGATATTAAGTCAAATTAAGTGGTTGTAAAGAGCCAGCAGGATTTTGCCACTTCTTTTTGTGAGTATTTGATTTTTGTATGTAAAATTGAGGAAGATAATGTTGAGAGTAAGGATGAAATGCGGAAGCGCAAAGCGCGGGAAAGGATGAGGGCAAAAAGGTCGACGTTTTCATTGGATACTTAAGGCTATATAATCTTCTCGACACGGAGAGGTAATATTTTGGTTTTCCCGACTTGTTATACTAAAAATATGTAATGGTTTATGCTGTTGCAACAACGAGAGATCCAAATACACCACGCGATCCCCACTTAAACGAAGAACAAACGTTAACAATATAATTATATATGACTGATGTTTGGATTGTTGGAAGAAAATTAAAAAAATATAGTCGTACTTTCAAAATAATATAGCCCGATTCTTTGAAACAATCGAGGGGCTGGTCACTCCGAGTAATCAGTGTATACACTATGTACCTTTGAAAGAAGCGTAATTTTTGAAAGTTTCACCCTTTGACAGTGCTAAAATGATTCCAAGTTAACCCTTAATTGGTGCCTACGAAATCTGAGAACGATTAACCCCTCGGAAACAATGGGAGTATAGGCCTAGGTTGAGGAACACGGTACTTATTAATCCTTTATATTAACAAGTTGGGAAAACCAAAATATTACCTCTCCGTGTCGAGAAGATTATATATGATTATTATATGATGAATGAAATATATCACAATGCACGGGCCTTGATAGATATAGGAGGCAATGAAGGAAATATATCGCATGCACGGGCCTTGGTAGATATAGGAGGCAATGATAATCTCTCTCTTTGCACGAGAGGTTTATCTTTAATATTTAATTAAATATAATTATTTTTAATTATTTTAATCTTCAATAATTAACATTAATAATTGTTAAATCGTTTAAAATAAAGTTATACCGATTATCTTCTCAAACTTTGCTAATATTGACGTTTAAAGTGAAGGGTACCCCTCTTCCAGCTTTCTTCAAATTGTGGGGTATATATACGATTCGTTTCCATTATAATAGTAAGGAAAAAGCGCAATTGCGAAAACCTTTGGTAGCGATCCTACCTTAGGGAGGCTAGACGTTTCTCGTAACCCTAGCTGATCGCCGCGTATATCCTAAAACCAAACGATGATAATGGAGTGGAAGCCAATGATACAGATTGGTGTCTATGTGGAATAGACGGAAGACCAGTGGATGGTGGTTATAGAAGCCAGTATGTACAGACTGGTGTCCATGTGGAAAGGACGAAGACCAGAAGATGGTGGTGATTAGAAGCCAGTAAGAACAGACTAGTGTCCGTGTGGGATGGACAAAGACCAGAAGATGGTGGTGTGAGAACTCAAGTAGAGGAGCCATTTCCGTGACTGTGAAAGCAGTTCGGAAATGGCGAACACGTTTGCTCCGATACGCAAACTGCGAGCGCGGTCACGTGGGTGTAACAACGGACAGACAGACAGACACACACACACACAGACACACCCCCACACACACAGAAACGGCCGTTACAGAACCTCTCCTGGACTACGTCACACGGAGAGGTAAAAATATATGTGTATGCTTCTCAATAACAAAAATCCAATTAAAATCGTATCAAAAATTCTCAACGTGGGAGGTTACTCGGAGGTTGGATGTTTTCGCTGTACACGTTACGTGAATGTATATGTAATAGTAGTGAGAAAAGGGGGGTTCTAACTCAGGAACCACCATGTTAAACCTATGGAGTTTTCCAGAGTACCACCATGTTATTTCCCATAGGGAACCCATATGGAACCCATACTATGTATTTTCTATGGGGTTCCCGTTTTTTTTATGACGTAAAGATCGGGGGGGGGGGGGTAAAATGGACACGTTTGATTTCCTGACCTAAAAGAAAAAACCCCTCCGGGCACGTTTTATTTCCTGATCTATAAAAACTAAAATGTGGATTATTTTTTAAAGTATTAGAGGAGGAGGGGATGTGATTTAAAAAGAAAAAAACCCCTCTAGGAATACAATATGGTTTTGAGAATCTAATGTATAGGGTACCCGCGTTTGCGTAAACTTTAAGGTTTTTTACGACGTAAAGATCAGGGGGTGGTGTGAAGATGTCGTGTCTGGACAGTTCGATTTCCCGATCTATAAAAACTAAAATGTAGATTATTGGAGGAGGAGGAGACCTAATTCGTTTTTATATGAGTAATTATAACTTCAAATCGTAAAACATCTTTATGAACCACTTAATATTAATTATCCGTAAGACTTGTAATGTGTTAAATAAATAAAGACAAAAATATTTTCATAAAAATTCTGGGTTCAAAGCCTTGGTTTAAATTTCAAACAAGTTTAGCAAATCGGAGCCTCCGGGATAACTAGGCCCATGCATGTTAAATTTTATGTGGGGAAATATCCAGTTGGTTAGGAAAAATATTTTCACCATAGATGGCGCTTATTTTTCCGTTGTGACAGGGGTCTTCCTTAAATTATCGTTGATATTTTAGGGGTCAGTCATAAAATTTTTATGATAGAGAAAAGTTTCATCCTAAAATTAACATAAATGTTTTTGGTGCTATTAACTTTTTATTGCATCTTTGGTTAGATTGTATGGATGACAACAAAATGAAGTATTTTATTTTAGAATTGTTATTTTTAATAAAACGAAACTTGTTGAAGTTGAAAAATTAGTTTTAGCAAAAGCGCATAGATAACCAGAAAGTGAAGAACGAGAAGCCTAAACCGCAACGTGAAAAATGAGTTCCCCCATAGTAGATTCAAGATTTCCGTCCACCTTACAGGAAGAGTTGGTCTTATGCCGCGGCGGAGAGTTACTTTCGCGTAGTTTTACACAAAGTACATGCGTAAGTTGGCTCGAAAATATATTTCACTTATTTCTTTATTTTCATGTCGTCTGCTATAGTTTAATTCCAAGGCTTAATATAATCTAGTCATTTAGGTAGTCGGGAATCGGCACACTTGTCAAAATGTCAGATTTGAATTTAGCAAACATTTTAGAAAGCTACGAAAAGGATGACTTTTTCCTGATTGATAAAGACGGAAAACGGTAGGATTGCACTTTACGTGACCCATCCAACTAACAATGGTTTCTAGTTAATTGGGCCATGAGGAGTCCGAAAAAAATAGTTAAAAAATTATCTGGCCGCCGCAAGTTGGTCAAAAAAATTTTTGAAAATTTTAAAATCCATGCACTTACCGCCATTGAAGTCGCTATCCGCTTAACGCATTCTGCACTCAATCTTGCGAGGGGACTCTAAAAAATTGACGGACTCGCGCCGGAGTTATAGCTATGGAATTTTTTAACCTTACGGAAACCATTTATTTCTGATAAAAAGACGGAAATATAAATGCGAGAAAAACTGAAATGTTTGGGAAAATCGTTGAATTTTTTGGGAATTCGATAATTGATAACGGTAAATTTTGGAAAAAGCCGTCAAATTATTCGGGAATATTTTTTTAATTCACTCAACATTATTTTGTAAAATGTGTCAAATCCTTGGGATATTTGTCAAATGTGAATGGGAGTATTTTTGGGAAAATGTGTCAAATCCTTGGTAAATTTGATTTTTTGTAAAAAAAATTGAAGTACAAGGCATAAAGCTATTGCAACTATGTTTTAGACAAGGTGTCAAATTATAGGGAAATTAGCAAATGTCAACGTCTATATTTCAGAAAAGGAGTCTAGTTTTTTGCAACTATATTTTGGGAAAGGCGCCAAATTATTGAGAAAGTACCAAATGTCAACATCAATTTTTTGGAAAAGGGGTCAATTTATTTCAACAATATTTGGGAAAAGGCGACAAAATATTGGGCAGTTACCAAATGTCAACATCAATATTTTGGAAAAGGTGTCAATCTATTTGAACTATATTTTGGAAAAGGCGTTAATTTATTTCAACTATACTTTGGAAAAGGCGTCAGTTTATTTCAACTATATTTTGGATAAGGCGTCAATTTATTTCAACTACATTTTGGAAAAGGCGTCAATTTATTTCAAGAATATTTGGGAAAAGGCGACAAAATATTGGGCAGTTACCAAATGTCAACATCAATATTTTGGAAAAGGTGTCAATCTATTTGAACTATATTTTGGAAAAGGCGTTAATTTATTTCAACTATACTTTGGAAAAGGCGTCAGTTTATTTCAACTATATTTTGGAAAAGGCGTCAATTTATTTCAACTACATTTTGGAAAAGGCGTCAATTTATTTCAACTACATTTTGGAAAAGGCGTCAATTTATTTCAACTACATTTTGGAAAAGGCGTCAATTTATTTCAAGAATATTTTTGAAAAGACGTCAATTTATTTCAAGAATATTTTGGAAAAGGCGTCAATTTATTTCAACAATATTTTGGAAAAGGCGTCAATTTATTTCAACAATATTTTGGAAAAGGCGTCAATTTATTTCAACAATATTTTAGAAAAGGCGTCTAGTTATTTCAGCAATATTTTGGAAAAGGCGACAAACTATTGGTCAATTAACAACGGTCAACATCAATATTTTGGAAGTCATTGCAACTATATTTTGGAAAGAGTGCCTATTTTTCGCCAATTTGATAAATGTAAACACCTTTTCCAAAATATCGTCCTTTACATTTACCAAATTCGGGAATAATTTGATGCCTTTTCCAAAATATCGTCCTTCACATTTACCAAACTCGGGAATAATTTGACGCCTTTTCCAAAATTTTGTCCTTCACATTTATCAAATCCAGGGATAATTTGACGGCTTTTCCAAAATATCGTCCTTCACATTTATCAAATTGCCGAATAATTTGACACCTTTTCCAAAATATCGTCCTTCACATTTATCAAATTCAGGAATAATTTGACACCTTTTCCAGAATATCGTCCTTCACATTTATCAAATTCCCGAATAATATGACACCTTTTCCAAAATATCGTCCTTCAGATTTGTCAAATTCCCGAATAATATGACACCTTTTCCAAAATATCGACCTTCACATTTGTCAAATTCCCGAATAATATGACACCTTTTCCAAAATAGTCCTTCACATTTATCAAATTCAGGAATAATTTGCTCCCTTTTCCAAAATACCGCCCTTCACATTTACCTAATTCAGGAATAATTTGACACCTTTTCCAAAATATCGTCCTTCACATTTGTCAAATTACCAAATTATTTGACACCTATTCCAAAACATCATCCTTCACAATTATCAAATGCCCAAATAATATGACACCTTTTCCAAAATATCGTCCTTCACATTTATCAAACTCAGGAATAATTTGACACCTTTTCCAAAATATCGTCCTTCACATTTATCAAATTCCCAAATAATATGACACCTTTTCCAAAATATCGTCCTTCACATTTACCAAACTCAGGAATAATTTGACGCCTTTTCCAAAATATCGTCCTTCACATTTATCAAATTCCCAAATAATATGACACCTTTTCCAAAATATAGTCCTTCACATTTACCAAACTCAGGAATAATTTGACGCCTTTTCCAAAATTTTGTCCTTAACATTTATCAAATCCAGGGATAATTTGACGGCTTTTGCAAAATATCGTCCTTCACATTTATCAAATTCCCGAATAATTTGACACCTTTTCAAAATACCGTCCTTCACATTTATCAAATTCAGGAATAATTTGACACCTTTTCCAAAATATCGTCCTTCACATTTACCAAACTCAGGAATAATATGACACCTTTTCCAAAATATCGTCCTTCACATTTACCAAACTCAGGAATAATATGACACCTTTTCCAAAATATCGTCCTTCACATTTACCAAACTCAGGAATAATATGACACCTTTTCCAAAATATCGTCCTTCACATTTATCAAATTCCCAAATAATATGACACCTTTTCCAAAATATCGTCCTTCACATTTACCAAACTCAGGAATAATTTGACGCCTTTTCCAAAAATTTTGTCCTTCACATTTGTCAAATTACCAAATAATTTGACACCTATTCCAAAATATTGTCCTTCACATTTATCAAATTTGCAAAAAATTCAACGATTTTCCCAAAACATTTCAGTTTTTGTCGCATTTATATTTCCGTCCTTTTATAAGAAATAAATGGTTTCCGTAAGCTTAAAAAAATCCATAGCTATAACTCCGGCGCGAGTACGTCATTTTTTCAGTCACCCCCGGCTTATTTTGCAAGATTGAGTGCAGAATGCGTTAAGCGGATAGCGACTTCAATGGCGGTAAGTGCATGGATTTTAAAATTTTCAAAAATTTTTTTGACCAACTTGCGGCGGGCAGATAATTTTTTAACTATTTTTTTCAGACTCCTCATGGTCCAATTAACTAGAAACCATTGTTAGTTGGATGGGTCACGTAAAGTGCAATCCTACCGTTTTCCGTCTTTATCAATCAGGAAAAAGTCATCCTTTTCGTAGCTTTCTAAAATGTTTGCTAAATTCAAATCTGACATTTTGACAAGTGTGCCGATTCCCGACTACCTAAATGACTAGATTATATTAAGCCTTGGAATTAAACTATTTTTTTCAGACTCCTCATGGTCCAATTAACTAGAAACCATTGTTAGTTGGATGGGTCACGTAAAGTGCAATCCTACCCGGAAAACTTAAAGGTGCAATAGAATGCATGAAAAACAATATCAAAATTCAACTTAACGAAACTTGAAAATTCCACGACGATTGAACCGAAAAAGCGCTAAAGAACAACCGTTAAGCCTAGACTGCCTAGTTAAGCAGCCGATTTCTCAATAGTATTCCCCACTATCCCCAGGAGCCGCTACCATCGCGAACTACTTTCCGCTTGTCACGTGACATTAACGATGACCTAATATATCTCTGATTCGATTGGTAGTGGAAAACGAGGCTCACCAACCACCCATTTGCGTCGCCCCTTGCTTCTCATTTTACACGAATACCGTTGCTAAAGGCTGGAAAGGTTTAATGTTCTTCACTTTCTGATCTATGCGCTTTTGGTTTTAGTTTTATACTTTCATATATAAAGGTTTACCTTTTGTTTTTTTAACCTTTTCTTTTCGATCAGTTACATCTTTAGCATGGTTGTTTAAAAAAAATTAGATGTTAAATTATTTCAATTAAAATAATTCAGTAAGGGTAATAAAAACGTATACTTACAATCCGCGACCTTGGCCCAAATACTTAAGCAGTCGACAGGGTCACGGGGTTGAACTTTGTTTATTTTTCGGTCGTATCAGCGCCCCAAACGGGAAAACAAGGCGAACTAAATTAGTTAAAAAAATATTCTCGCTTCGCCACACGCATGGGCCTAGTTATCCCGGAGGCTCCGAGCAAATGTTAATTTCTCACCAATGGGTTTTGACTAGAATTAAACGTCTAAAAGTCTCCTCGAAGCGTCGTGTTATACCGAATTTTTTGTTATAAGAGTATCAACCATGATTGAAATGAAATGTTTTTTATCTCGGTAATCGACATTTGTCACGTTACTATTAAAATTCGTGTGATCAATTTTCACGTACTGTTGAGATCCTCGAGAAGTGTTTATATCCTAGCAGGATTTTTTTTAAACCTCCATTTAAACATCCTACCATCATTCAAATAAGTTTCATCCTGGGTGTCTTTGTCGTTTAACAACAGTTTGAACACTTTTAGTAATTTTTTATCACTTTCAAAAGCATATTTTTCATTTCACAACATTTTGAACCTACTTTTGCTCATTCAACCACGCTTTCGACCACTTTATTTATCATTTAACTATATTTTCAATCTCGTTTCAATCATTTAACGACAGTTTCAACCGCTTATAGTCATTTATCAACCCCATTCAACCATTCTTTTCTCATGCATGAGAACTCTCAACCACGTTTCGTCATTTATTAACACTTGCAACCATTTTTTACCTACTTAACAACAATTTTTATTCATTGAAGAACACTTTCATTCACATTTCATTGAAATATCGGAACTACTTATAAAAATTAATTATTAAACTAAATATTTTCAGTAATGTAACTACAATTCAAACCGATTTTCACTCAATATACATCATTTTCTTTTATATTATAGTCATTGAGCGATATTTTCATTCATATTTAGTCATTTAACGACAATTTCAATCACCTTTTTCATCATTCATCAACACTTTCAACAGCCCTTTAGTCATTTATCAACACAATGAATCATCGTTTTCTCATTTACTAACACTTTCAACGACTTTATATTCATTAAACAACACTTTCAACCACGATTTAGCCATTTCACACTAATTTAAACCACTTTTCAGTATTTAAACTACACTTCAAACCGTTAACATAAGTTTCTTTTCTCTTTAAGGTCATTTTCATTCATATTTTAGTCATTTAACGACACTTCCATCCACTTTTAATTTATCAACACTTTCAACCGCTTTTTACACATTTTTCAACTCATTCAACCATCTTTTCTCATTTATTAAGCCTTTCAACGACTTTTTATTCATTTGACAACACTTTAATCCAAGAATTAGTAATTTTAATAACACTTTCAACCACTTTTGTCATTTAACAATGTTTTTAAAGTCTTTTTAGTCATTTAACGAACTCTTTCAAACATATTTAAATCATTTATCGGTGCATAGAACCATTTTTTCCTCATTTATCGAAGCTTTTAGCAATATTTTATAGTCATTTATCGAAACTTTTTTTTATAAATAATGCACATTTAAAAAAAGGTTTTAATCATGTTACAACAGTTTCATTCATATTTTAGTCATTTAACGACATTTCCATCCACTTTTAATTCGTCAACACTTTCAACAGCCCTTTAGTCATTTATCAACACAATGAATCATCGTTTTCTCATTTACTAACACTTTCAACGACTTTTTTACCTCTCCGTGTGACGTAGTCCAGGAGAGGTTCTGTAACGGCCGTGTCTGTCTGTCTGTCTGTGTGTGTGTGTCTGTCTGTCCGTTGTTACACCCACGTGACCGCGTTCGCAGTTTGCGTATCGGAGCAAACGTGTTCCCAATTTCCGGACCGCATTGACAGTTCACAGAAATTTGGAAAATTGTATTTCTCTCCGTTGGCTACTCTATACTTGAGTTCTCACACCACCATGTTTGGTCTTCGTCCATCCCATATGAACACCAGTCTGGTACTTTTCTGGCTTCCACCACCACCATCTTCTATTCTTTGTCAATCCCACATTGACACCATTCTGCACTTACACTGGCTTCTAACACCACCATCCACTGGTCTTCCGTCTATTCCACATAGACACCAATCTGTATCATTGGCTTCTAACACCACCATCCACTGGTCTTCCGTCTATTCCACATAGACACCAATCTGTATCATTGGCTTCTAACACCACCATCCACTGGTCTTCCGTCTATTCCACATAGACACCAATCTGTATCATTGGCTTCTACTCCATTATCATCGTTTGGTTTTAGGATATACGCGGCGATCAGCTAGGGTTACGAGAAACGTCTAGCCTCCCTAAGGTGGGATCGGCCACCAAAGGTTTTCGCAATTGCGCTTTTTCCTTACTATTATAATGGAAACGAATCGTATATATACCCCAAATTTGAAGAAAGTGGGCAAGAGGGGTACCCTTCACTTTAAACGTCAATATTAGCAAAGTTTGAGATGATAATAGGTATAACGTTACTTTAAACGATTTAACTATTATTAATGTTAATTATTGAAGATTAAAATAATTAAAAATAATTATATTTATTTAAATATTAAAGATAATCTTGTTTCTCAACTCAAAATTAATACGGAAAGAGTTAAAAAGCAGCTTATGTTTTTGTCTGTGTGTGTCCGTCCATTGTTACACTAGTGCGTCGCGTTAGCAGTTAGCCTTGTGTTGATGTGTTAAGAAATCATACAGAACCTTAATGTTCCCTTTTTCCATAATATAAAGTGAATATGTGGAAGTATTTTTCGTAATTATGATGCATTTAGTACTTTTGTAGCTTTAAAGCTCTGTTTCATTTTGATATTCCAAAGATTTTTTTTAATATTGTTATTTGAAATGGCTGTTTATATATTGCGTAAGCTATACTACATCTGTATATAGAATAATCCTTGGTTTAGTGATTTCATGAAGAAAACTAAGACCTAGACTCCGGCGGGTATATTAAGAATTATCCGCAATAGGCTGAGTGAAACAAAGAGTAAATAATTGAGGCCTGAGGTGAAGTAAACTTTGGGCTTTCATTTTCGTGTCTGAAATGAAGAGACATCAACGGTTCAGAGTGAGCCGAAAGTTAAATACACTATTAAATAATCAGGTTAAGATTTTATAATAGAAGTAAAGATCATGGTGGCAATTAGAATAGTAAAAGGGCTAATGGTAAACGGGTAGTAGCTACAGACTTTTTATTCTCTTTATGGTGCGCATTGACTATTAGTGCGTCTAGCTACAATTTAACTTTGGTGTTATTTAACGTTAACATTCATGTTGGCAAACTAAGAATATTATTGAGGCGAGACGAGACGATAGTGTTTACACTGCAAACCAGTTGTGAATGTAGCTTTCAGAATATACGGTAAACAGCTGAAGCGTAGACTTCATTTCCTGATCTTTTCCCCATTGACTTATTTCCATGTGTCCAAGATTTATCCTTATTGGATGTAAAATGTTGTCTGCTTTACTGTATTATTCGCTATGATTGGAATACTGCTTCAATATTTCGTAAATTTTTACTTCAAAAAAGAGAAATAATTCCATAACTAGGTAAATAAGTTTGTAGTAGTAGACCTTTGACTCGGAGAGGTAATATTTGGTTTTCCCAACTTGTTAACGTATGACGTGACATAGACCTTATTTCCAGCGAATTTTTTATATTCATGGAAAAGTAATGTATCTTGAAAAAATACGAAAATTTCCGAGCCTGCTACGTTAAAATGCATCCACCTTAACGTAAAGGACGTAATAAATTGTCATACTTAGTTACTTACGCTACGACATAAACCTGAGTACAACACTTTGTCCGCAAGATAATAGAGTTTTCGAAATTATAACAGCCTCATAACCCGATAACTCTCTCCATAAACACGTGTGTGCCGTTATGGCGAATAGTATAGGCATAAATCAGATTTGAGGCAAGATCTTCTGTGATATTCGTATTTTTAGCCACATCGTATGATGAACATCTACTATGTGGGTCTTAGTTTGACCTGGCCTGTTGGTGGTGGTGGTGGTGGTGGTGGCGGCGGCGTCGTGAAAGAGGACTGCCTTAGACAGTATAAAATTTTTCGATCGTCATTGAAGGGAGGGTGAATGGGAGAGAATTGTGGTGAGGTGATATTTTTCGTTCGTGTATTTTAAAAGGAAGGAAATTATGATATTTAGGTTAAGCCATATACTCTCCCTTAAAAATTCCTCTCACCCGTCGACAATAAGAGTTTGACAGCTCCCCTCTTTCAACATTCAAAGAAATCGAGGGAAATTTTGAAAGCAAAAGCAACTATTTACTGACGTTCTTTTTAGAATGGTCTTAAGGCACCGGGATATTACAATTATTGGGTGTTTTACCGAATTTTTTCTCTTTCAAACGCTTCAGCCCATAAGTTCATGTTAGAAATTTATAAGATGCGAAAATTATGCTTCGGCACAAGTCTATGTCATAAACTAAAACTTTCTGTACGTGTATTAATTGAGTGTTAAGTACGTAATGTTAGAAATTTATAAGAAGCGATAAGTGTGCATCGGCATAAGTCTATGTTGTAAACTCATCGAGGGGATAATCACTAAAACTATCTGTTCTTCGATTCGCCGGAATACTACAATTACGGCATAAGTAAATTTATACTGGTAACAATTTTATCACTGTTTATGGTAGGGCATCGAGGGGCTATTCACTGTGATTTAATGCACGGTATATCATTTAAGAATTGTAAGAGATAACCTATTCACTCATTAGGGTAAGGTATAGAAGGGTTATCCACTCATTAGGGTAGGGTATGGAGGGGCTATTCACTCGTACTATGGGGCTACTATTACGAGACCTTGGGTCGTCTTGTTTGGAATGTATAGAGATAATAGAGGTTGCCTTTTTTCTGGTAAATCGGAAACCAGGAGACTCAACCTGACGCCGTGTAGGCTTTCATAAAGAAAATGTGGTCGTAGCTTAAAGGAGAGACTGGGGATTAAGTAGAAATATTGGTGGGCCATGTGCGGCAATGAACGCCTTCCTGAATACCTTGCGCACATCCCAGCCTTTGGTATGACATTTTCGCCACTATTTATCCGTAATATTTAGGTGAAACGTTTCGGTACCGTAAAGGCCGAGGATGCTGTTGATGATGTTACGGAACCTACGTCATCGGTTTAGATATTTTAAATCCCTCCACCAAGCTCGTAGAAAATACCCTTTCGATGTAAACTTATAAAGATTATTAAGGGGTTATTTGCACTCAAGTACCTTTAATACCATATTTGAAATTAAACGTTTCCAACTTTTATGACTTTTTTGAATGTTGTTCTACATAAATTAGAAACTTTTTACGCTCTCCGGTGCAGTCGCACTAAGAGGTCAAGATAAAAATTAACCATTAATGTTAATGTTAATTTTAAAGTGTAAAGCGTATGTGATAGCAGGTTAACAATATTTTTCTTATTTTCCACTCTCCAATATAGTCAATAACAATCTCCTATAAAAACCAGTGGTCACAAAATACTAGCACATCTGCATAAAAGAGGTATTGCAGTGTAAATTCCATTGTTTTGGTGAATATCCACACCCGTACAACTACTTTGCAATTAAACATGGACATATGGTTTTTATTTTCTGACTGGAAGCGTTATGGCGTATGAGGAAGTAGAAATGCTAGCAATTGCGATCCCAGATTCGCGTTACCTGACATACTTAGCAACTTGTTATTATTGGATTCTTCTCAACGATATACGGTTCGGGCTACCTAAATAAATGAAAATGGCTTACACCATCGATAAGGATTTCTGTGCAAGGAGCTCAAGGCCTATATTAAGAAAAGATTATAAAATAAATATGGAAAAATTAGAAGCAAAACAAATTAGATATATGTTTAAATTAAAGCGATGCAAACCATAATTAAAAAATATTTTAGTATATCAAGAAACTCGAGCAAATCATTACCGACAGTTTTCAAGTCAAGATAGTAATTTTTCATCATACCATTATCATACTTAAAATCTCTTTTCCCCGAGCAGATTAGCTTTTTCTAATGTCTCTTTATGGCTGTAAGAAATAAGGTATTTTGTCATTCCAACGGAAACTTACGATCCTGGAATTTTATAACAAATTTTGCTTTTTTTGTGTAGCAATTATTTACTTCCAATTAAAGATCACTATGTATTAGCAAAACCGGTTTTCAAAATAAAGATCAATGAAATTTGTTGAAATAAAATACTTGCAATATATTGAGACGGTTTTGATTAATTAGTTAATATTAAGTCAAGGTTACATATCAATTGCTAGTTCCTGATTTTTGTTTCGTCCTTCACATTATTCAATAGACTTTATAAATCTTCGCCTAGTTAATTTATGTATCGCAGACAACCAGATATACGAAAAACAATTGATTTATTCCTCCGTGACAAGAGTACCCAAGTATTTCGACGTTGTTTTCTAATCTGGCATAGGGTATGTCCAGGCACCTGTTAGCCCCTTTCCCCTGGATTAGTACAGCTGGACCATCGGGTACTCTTTCTTTTATAACCCATTCTTGATTATCAGAGTTTGCAAAATCACTGAACGACAGGTCAAGTGAATCCCTGTCCCCTGGAAAATTATCGAAGACGCATTGACTATAAGCTCACAGAATTTAAAGGAAAAAATCAAGTAATATAACATCATAGCTTAAAAAGAACGGCCTTTTTTAAATATGAAAGTAAAAATATTAAAAAAAAGTTTTTAATTAGTCTTAAAAACGAGGACCACTGCGTCACTATTGGTTTAGTAGCGTCTGCCAAATCGAACCACTTACCCCGACCATACAATCCGCCGGTGAGGTAAGAGGTTAGGTTTTGCTAAACCAATGGCTGCGCAGCAGTCCTCGTCTTTAAGACTAATTAAATGCTAATTATTTTGTATTAAGAGATATTTTTTTTTGTTATTGTTTTTTTTTATATTTAGAAAAAGACCGAAATCGTTTCGTTTAATTGAAACGACCTACTTGAAATGAAAATCTAACGCGTTGAATCTCGAATTTAAGTTCTGATTTATTCCTATCAATTTATAAGCACAGGTTAGGGTTTACAGGTTTAGCCCCCTTGTACAGGGCGGTTCCACACCTTGACATTTCGAGAAACGGTGTCAAAGCCTTTCTAGAGGCCACCGACTTTGACACACTGCACAAAACTACTATAAATAAATTCAAAAGACGTAAAATCTCCGTCTTTAATATCTCGGATAGAATCGAAGTAGATCTTGCTGATTTGGGATCAATCGCGAAATACGATGACTACAGATACCTTTATGGTTAGGGCTGTGCGAGCCTTGAATTTTTGGTTTCGAGTCGAGTCTCGAGTATTGAAATTTTCCCTTATCGAGTATCGAGTAGTTGGAAAGTTTGTTTCGAGTACACAGAAAAAAGTGTGTTAATGATTTGAACACATTTTTGTGTTCAAAAATCAGATTTTGGTTTCTTGATATGTTTAAGTGATGAAAAAGTGTAATTTATTGAACACTTCGCTTAATTTTGGCGTTCAACTTCTAATTTTTGTTTCTATTTGGAAAAATTGTAACAGTTGAACACAAAATCTTAACACTTTCACAATGAACGCATTAAAAATTTAGGAACAGCGAACGCGATCATTTGTTTTCATGTTCTGTAAACCTTGTAGTTGAAGGCGTACTTCGTCGAAGCTTATTCGATATATACTCTGTTCCAGCTTTGGTTCTCAGCACACTCTAAGCTAGATCTCTATGTAACGTAGCTTTGTGCGTGCTGACGACTAAAGCTGGAACAGAGTATACATCGAATAAGGTCCCGTCGGAGATAGGAAGTTGCTTATCATATAGCGTGAAAACCTATTTCTTCACGCGCATTCTTTATATCCATGGTTTTTCTTTGTCGCCCAGGAATGAATTTAAACTTGAAGTAATTATACAATTCAATGATTCAGTGGCGTCGCTAGGCCTTTTTTTCGGGGGGGGGAGGGGGTAAAGCTCCCTATTCCCCCCCCGCAAATTTCAAACTTAGACCCCTCTAAAATAATCACCAGACTGGTAAGCATATTTTTAAATAATAAATATTTGGAATGCGAATTTAATTTAACTATACGCCTTGAAAACGTTTCTTGGCAAAGCCCAGACGATGAGACGAACTCTCTGACAAAGCAATTTTGCAATTGCATTTACTTATGTTTTGGAAATTTTAATATTCCCTAAAATTCGTCTGCAACCTTTACTGCTGCTAATGTGCTAATAAGAAAACCGATCCCGAAAGTAACAGCACATAAGTTTTGGGCAGGATTTTTAAGCCTTGGCCCTTCAGAATATTAAAGGTGTAATCCTTTTTGTGGGTAAGTTTTAAGTAACTATTACAAGACAAAAATATATTTCAATACTTAATAGTCCTTTTACTAGCAAAATAACTTA
This sequence comes from Phalangium opilio, assembly GCF_054372755.1. Classification (NCBI taxonomy): domain Eukaryota; kingdom Metazoa; phylum Arthropoda; class Arachnida; order Opiliones; family Phalangiidae; genus Phalangium; species Phalangium opilio. The sequence goes on from NW_028324243.1 coordinate 26,879, forward strand.
AACCTCAGTACAGTAATACCTATTAATTATTAATTACAAGTAAGAAATTCTCGTACATATCTCTCTTGGACTCTAGAATGAGAGAGGTACAGTCGCCGCAATTAAAACCTTTTTTTCTCGCGACGTCTTGTTTCAACAATAAGCCGCAAATCTTTATTAAAACAACAATATACGATAAGTTTTTTTTATCAATTGTATCAGATCAATAATTTGCGGCTTATTGTTGAAACAAGACGTCGCGAGAGAGAAAGTTTTTAATTGCGGCGACTGTACTTAACATGTTCGTACACTCTAAGAAAGGGAAGTGTAATTTAAGAAAACACTTTTTTTACACCTTAAAAACACCCAAAGAGAGTTTCATTACCTTGAGTTTTTGTGGGGCCAATTTAAGGTGTAAATTCGGTGTAAAATAAAACTTTTTAAAACCGTTTTGAAATTAAAAATGGAAAATTATAGTACTGCGGGTTTCTTAAATAAGGTCTTTCATTTTCATTAATGTTTTAATATTAAAGTCAATACAAACAGTAAAAAATTATTGAAAAACTTGATTGTTAAGCATTTTTTAAACATGTTATTCATGAAAGAATATATTTTTATCCTTTAAATAAAATTAACAAAGAAATTCGTAATCAGAGGGTATTGTACTTTTGTAAAACACTGCTAAACGTGTTAGGCGACACTCTGAAACGTGTTAGGTGACACTCTTAAAAGCGTCATGCGACACTCTTGCAGTGGGGTCGCTAAGTCTTTTTGGGGGCTTTAGCGCCCCTAAAATTTCAAAGTTAGCCCCCTTAAAATAATCCGTAAATTCTACTAAAAAATTGCTCGTATCCCCTAAAATTTTGTAGCAATATAGTGTAAAAAATTATTATGATAATTTCGTTCAGTTTCATCTTTGTAGAGATGAATTTCAATATCAAACAGTAGTGGGGACTAAAAGCAAACGGAAACTGAACTTATAAAAGACGAGTGAAATTCTTTCATCCACAATTGTCTCATAGTCACTAACTGATCGGTTCCGTACTCTTTATTAATAAAAGTTTGTAAATCTTTAATATACGAATAATAAACTTAAACCCCCCCCCACCCCCCCAAATTTCAAACCCTAGCAACGCTACTGCACTCTTGAAAGTGTTAAGCGATACTCTTAAAAGTATTGTGCGACACAAAAAAACGAGACTATGTTAGTAGGGCGACTACAGACGCCAACTTTTGTGACATGTCTTATCTTTATTTTGAGAATCATTAGAGTAGAAAATGAAATTTTTTTTAAATATTGTAGAGTAGATTAGGTCAAACGCGTTTCTGGTGCTCGAAAAATTCTTAGTGAAAAGAGATTATTAAATTTAACAAGAACGTTTATATCTACTGCTTGGATATTATGGCCTCCAAAACCAACTTAATACCCGATGAAATTATAGTAATTTAAAACTTTCTGCCTTTTTCAGAGGCTATTAAGTCGGTAAAAATTACCAACTTTTATGCAGTTTCACACTGAATGCTAGCTAGAACTAGCATTCAGGGCCGGATTAAGCAATTTTGCACCGGGGGCCGCCCCCTTTAGTCGGAAAAAACAGAACAGCAAATGTCCCTAAGAGGGAATAGTTGAACTCTATGCGCCCCCAACAAGACTTGCGCCCGGGGCCAGTGCCCCCTCGCCCCCCTCTTAATCCGGCCCTGCAAGCATTGCTTAAAGCGGTATAGTTCTGCATGTAAGAACTTTCCTCTTAATTTAACTCAAAGTGGAACCTTGCTGTGAATATAGCACTGATTGCTAATAAATCACCCACTCTTTAAGGTGTTATGAGACACTCTGAAAGGTGATATGCGACACTTTGAAAGGTGTTATGCGACACTCTGAAAGGTGTTATGCGACACTCTGAAAGGTGCTATGCCGCACCCTTTAAAGAATTGCACAACACTCATGTGAGAGTAAAAATTAAGTTTTAGTTCGATATAAGAGTTAAAAAGGTGTTAAACTGCACCTCTGTTGCACCATTTTATAGCACCAATTGCTCCATAAGTGTTATTAAACCCTTTCAGGGGTGTAAATGAACACCTGTAATGATGTCAAATTTGGCCCCAAACTACTTTTAAAGGTGTTAAAACGCGCCCCATTTTCTTAGAGTGTATGCTTAACACGTAAAAGACGTTCAAAACCGAAACAAAAATCGTCTTGAACACATTAGAAAGTGAACATATTTTCACTTGAACATGTGCTCATTTTTGAACATGTATAGTAGAAAGAGTCGCATGAAGGTGTTCAGGGATTGTGTTCAGCTCCTGAACACATTTTCTGCATAATTAACATGTTCAGAGGCAGAACACTTAAATAAAAACACGTTCAAAATCAAACACAAAATGGCTTGAATGCATTAGAAAAAAGAACAGATTTCTATTTGAACATGTTCTCATTTTTGAACATGTATAGGAGAGTGTTGCATGAAGATGTTCAGGGATTGTGTTCAATTTCCTAACACATTTTTTTCTGTGTTTGTTAATGAGAAAGTTTAAAAGTTCATTCGCGTCGAAGGTTAGAATATCTTCCAATTCATCCCAGGTTATGCCTAATACTTTGAGGGGTTTAGGAGTGGGTGTGCACATTTGTCCCTGCTCATTTTGAATTTTGTCTCCCCATCTTTCCCTGATTTCCTTTGAGTTACTACGCCATTTCCTTAGTTGCATGCCTGCCTTTTCTAGCGCTTCCGTGGATTCTCTAATCGCTTCCTCAGCTTCCTCTACACTATCCGCATTATCGACATTGTCGTCGACGTATAGGGCTACACTTAACAACTTTTACGCTATAGGGTGGGTCATTTTAACCTTTTCTAAGTGGTGCTTGATTGTCGCGTTCAATATGAAAGGGCTCGCATTTACCCCAAAGGCCACTCTTGTTATTCTATAGCAAACTAACCGCTCGCATCCTTCCCCCGTCAAACTCTCCACCCAAAGAAACCGCAATGCATCTCTATCCTCTTCCTTGATACCAATTTGCAAAAAGGCTTGTTTAATATCTCCAGTGTACGCTATTCTACCCCTTCTGAATCGCACTAACATTTTAAACAATTCCGGCATAAGATTGGGGCCAGTCTCTAAGCATTCATTCAACGAAGGTGAATCTCTTGAATGGGAAGAGGCGTCATATACTACCCTTAGCTTTGTGGTTTGCCTATCTTCTTTTTCAATTCCCCTGTGTGGTATATAGTAGGTAGTATTTTTTAAGCTTTTTGCCTATAGCAAAAAAGCTTTATACGGCGACCCCTGGAAGCAGGCTGGCTGGCAGGCAGGCAGGCAGGCAAGCAGGCAAGCAGGCAGGCAGGCAGGCTAGCTGTTTCGCGTTCGCGTACATTTTCGTAAATTTAAATTACGCGGCAGAGCTCGCCGGAATTTGATTTTCCACCGCACTAGCGACATCTATACTAAATTCGATCATATTTTCGACGAGAAAATACGGTCTTTCGGAGGTATCGGGACTCGAACTTACGAGTGAGTGACGACGCCGGTGTGGGATGCGGATACTCAACGTCTGCGCCACTAGGGATTGTTGTTTAGCTATAGATATTTTTCCTATACTTTTCCACGCCTTTGCTTATTGGTAGCGGGAATCCCTAATTCGGGTTTTGTTAAAGACAATATCACACTGCAAAAAGCGTTAATATGCCTTGGGGCATATCTTGTTGATTCTGAACCAGCACCCTCCTTTACCAACTCAACTATCCCGTTCTTAAGCTGTTCTTGGATAACTTCATTGTACGCATTAAACTTTTTTGGGTTCTTTTTTAGCTTCGCGACTAAACTTAAGGTTCTCTTTTTTAGCTTCGCGACTAAACTCAAGGTTCTCTTTTTTAGCTTCGCGACTAAACTTAAGGTTCTCTTTTTTAGCTTCGCGACTAAACTTAAGGTTCTCTTTTTTGCAACTTCAAAGTTATCCGAGAGTTCAGCCTTGTTCCCTTTAAAAGGTAACCCCACCTCGTATCTACCACCCTTAAATTCAATGTTTTTCTCGAAGTTTCTCATAACCTCGTCTCGCTCCTTTGCTTTAGTCTGCGCCGCGTCGTTTATCCCCAGAGATTCTAACTCGAAAAAATTACGCAATTATTCTGAGACTAACTCCTCTTCCGTTCTGACAGGTGTGTGCATCACTGCGACTGTGTTTACGCCGATATCTATGTTGCCTTCCGCGGCTTCTGTTCTCCCTAACACTGTCCAACCTAAAGTGGTGTCCATTGCCACAAGCGCGTCCCCCAACCTTATAGTGTTTGCCCTCGCAACCTTCCAAAAGTAATCCGCGAAAATTAAAACATCTATGGGGGTGGGGCCTGATTCACCGCATCGCTGACTATCTTCTGACAATTCAAGACTTCTAGACTCCAATTGCTCTCTTACTTTTTCTCCTGGCACCGAAAACACCGCTCCACAAATTTCTGGGGTCTCCAAAGCTTGAATTTCAATTTTCGCGCCATTTTTTAGGTTATATAATGGGACTTTCACTTTTCGCCTCTCCGCCTTAATGGGAGCACTACCAAAGGGGTGTATTTCAAGAGGTTCTAACCCAATAACTTCTAATTCTAGCTCTCTAGACATCTTTTCTGTGACGAAGCATCTGTGGCTTCCGCCGTCAAAGAGAACTCTAGCCTTGTGTTTTGCGCCTAATTTATCGCTAATTTCCGCCAGCGCCGTTTGTATGTCATTGGAACTTGTTTTTTGAGAGACCGTGGTCAAGGTAGCGGATTGCGCGGTACTACTATTGTTATCAGTCCCTTGACCCTGAGCTACGTCAATATTAGAATCGCACAAAATTTCGTGGTGTTTTCTACGACACTTTCTACATTGTTGAAACTTGCTCCTACAGATTTCCGCCCGGTGACCAAATTTTAAACATAGGAAACACAATTTCTTATCCAAAACAATACCCCTTTTTTCTTTGACCGCGATTTCATTGCATTGATAAAAAGGATGACCATTTTTTCCACAAAACAAGCATGCACTTACACGGTTGTCGTTATTGACGACAGCACTTTATGCGGCTCCCGAAGGATAAAGGCTTTTACTAAGAATGGGCTTCGGTTTGTAGGTTTTTTCATGATTGGCTCCTGGTTTCTGACTAACGCTAACTTGCTTCTGAATTTTGCTATCTGTCCTATGAATAGCGGCGGCTCTTTCCCTACATTCAATTTCTACTCTTAAGAATTCCATTAGCTCATCAATTTTCCAAAGCTCTTTATCATTTTTTCCTCGACTAAATTCTCTAAGTAATTCCCCCTATTATATGAGCTAAAAGCTCCCCATAATTGCTATAACCTAATGATTCCAGACTTCTAACTTCTATCCGACACGTGTTATATAATTTTCTTAACCCATCTATATCCGAGGCTTTTTCTACGGGTGTCATGCTAAAAAAGTTGTTTAACCTGGCGCTAATTATCAAATCATTTCGACCAAAACGTCGTTTCAAGTTTGCCACGGCTTCGTCATAATTGTCGTCAGTTAACGTTAAGCCTCGAACTTCAGTTGCCGCATCCCCTCTCAAATAAGATTTTAAATACGTTAACTTATCTATTTTGGTGTAGTCGTTGTCCAGATGAATGGTGTTTTCGAATACGCCCCAGAATTCTTGCCATTTGGCGTTATCTCCGTCGAACGGTTCTATTTCTAGCTTCGCTAGCCGCACTGTTTTCTGTCCCCTGGTTGAATGAGGGGTTCCGTTACTTCCGGTCGCTGACACGTTGCTTTAACTGCCGGTGTTCGATGTACTAGCCCTTTCCTTTATCCATCTCCGCGCCCTTGACCTCTCAAGAACAAGTTTCTCGTTCCAAACGTCCCTGTCCTCGAGTTCTTTGTCGAAATCGGCTTCATCTGTGATTAGGTCCAGCACCTTTTGGTTTATTTGTTCTAATTTCTGTTCTTTGTCGTCGAGTTGCACTATATAATCCTCTAATGTTTGCGCGCACACAACCGCCGACGTTAGTTCTCCTTTGATTAAGTTACAGTACCTTGTTACTGCTCCGCGCAATGCCGCTTGTTGTTTGTAAGTTTTCTTTAATTCGTCCATTTTCAGATTTTTCAAATCAAAAGGTACACGTCCCGGGTTTCCGGTACCAAAAAATTGTTACCGTTATTCCTTATAGCTTTTGGGAGAGCTTGTTTAAATTTATGGAAAAGTTAGCGGACTGAAACACTAACATTTTCCGCGCGAGAATTAAATGCCATTGGTTCGTGAGTCGACGTGACTATTTGATTGCGAAATTAATGAACTCCATTTTGAAAACAATAACAAACTTTAATGATAAATGGTTGAAAAAGCACTTATTTTCAATTAGAATTGAGGTGGATCGCTCAGGTTAAATTTGATCCTTAAATTTTTTAAAGGGTTGCGCGCGCTATAACCCTGCACTAAGTTTTAAAATTTTTGAGAGTCGCAACATATGACTCGCTCCGTTAAGGCGCTAAAGAGATCTGATCTATTTTATTTTTTATCTGACTATATCCAGAGCTTTTCGAGGGCCAAAGACCTCGTCCTTTCAGGGGCTAAACCCTTTCTTGCTTGGTTATACGCGCTGACGTACTATATTTTTACCTTAGAGTTTGTACGAAAACGAAAACTTGTTTTTTATTTATTTAAGAACCGTTGGTATGGGTTAGCTAGGCCCATACCATGGTACCACGGAAAATTTTCCCTTTTTCAGCTGCTCGTTTTTCGTTTCTGTAAAAAACCCCAAAATGTGCGCCGTCATCTATTTTCCAAGATTTGTTTGCCTCCCCTGCTTACTCGTTTAGAAGAATTTACAAAATTAGAAAAGGTGAAATACAGTATAAAACGTGAAATACAATACAAAGCGTTAAAAATGACAAATCAAAAAATTAATACAACTAAAACAAAATTAAACATTAAACTAAATTTAAACCCAGTTTTAGAAATTTAACAGGGACATCAGTTGAAATGGTCCCGCCGCGTGCGTAAGTAGTTTAATTTAGCTAGGCTAATTTAATGGACTTTTGAATGACTTGGCCTTATATCGAAAGTCTAATCATAATGAAATGTTCACAAGGTAGCCTTTATATTTGTACAGTTGAAGTGATAAAATAAATTTTCAGCATTAAGTTATTATTTCTTAATTCTACCGAAACCCGGGTACCGTAATTTCTATGCCCTGTACTACCAGAGTGATGTTTAAATTTCACTAAGATTAGAACTAGAATTTCACTTATTGCGTTTACATGATGATTAGAGCGGCAAGAGTCCATAAATATTTGAGAATTAAAATTTTTATTCACGATTTAACCAGAAGTAAATGAACCGAAGTTACCGGAGTCCTATTGTTTATTCATTAAGCACAAGTTCCTCACAAACCCCCATATTTCAACCCCGACGATAGTCTCGCTCCTCTACTCTTTCGAGTCACAACAATTTTGAAAACGCCACCAAGCGGCCAATGTTCGAGAAACCGGATTTTCCGGGAATTAGTTAGAGTTTTTAAAAATGGCGACTTTTAGGGATTTGAGGTTCACACACACTAAGGTGGGGTGGCGAAGCGGTTAGCGCTTTCGCCTCGCAGCAAGAGGATCCCGGGTTCGATCCCGGACTGTGGCACCGGGTGAAAAATCTGGGAAGAAATCCTTCTGCGTAGAGTTCTCTCCCCGCTTGTTAAAGGAGTTTTCCTCCGCGGTCTAACCCGGTTTCTCCTTTCCATCAAAAAAACTTGCAGAGGTTAACGGTAATAGTTAGTATAGGGCGCTGTCGGTTAGCTGTGGCATAGGGGCTAGCCACCACCCCTCTATGCATTGTAAAGGCGTTAGATAAGTGGCAATAAGTCGCAAGATGACTTGGTCCAATTAGCTAGCTGAACTTTGAACTCTTTGAACAACTTTTCGAGTAGGATAAGAAGACTTTTAACATACTTTTGTCCAATGTCTGACTTTAGAATTTCAATAAATCTTTCCAGTCTTGAAGTCACAAATGGTCGATTAATATTTGAAAGGTATTTCAAAAGATCATCCCTAATGTTTTCATCCATTATCGAACGTAAGCCTAGGGCCTAGGCTCCTAAGATAGAAGCAGACGCCTATTTCTGAAACAACGACTATTTATTCATACTAACGATATTGCGCGGATTTGTAACCAAGCTGTAACTATGGTCTTTGGTGCCAGCGTTAAATTTCGAGACGATTCAGGTAGAGGTACAGCTACCTTGATTTTTACTACCCCCACGTTATGGAAAACGCATTATACAAATTTTCCCTCTTCGGTAACTTCGGTTCATTTACTTCTGATTTAACCGATTTGCTGTAAAAGCTAAGTTACAGGTGGAAACAATGAGCTCAAGACCAATAATTAAGTTTGAACCAGGGATAGATAGACTTTTTTAAGACGGAATGGGTAACAGGGTTATTCGGGTGCGCGTCCTAGTCCACGACCCCCTTACCCGTGACGGAGGGGTATGAAAGAAGAGGCGGGTCTTATTTTTGTTATGGCGTTGTATGTATATCCGGGTCAAATAATCGTCGTCTGCCCCTTCGTCTGCCAAGTTGGAATGGGCTCGGATTGTAATTTTTGAAATAACATTGTTTAAAAATGGAAGTTACACAATACATAGGGCTTGCAACTGAAAAAAAAACGGGGAAGACCCAAGAAAATTAAAAGTGAGTTAGAATTGAGTAAAAGTCTTCATAGATATTACAGCACGAACAGGTTTTAACCAAACACTAAGCTCACAAAACTCCTGACCATTCACTAAGCCTTGGTTAACTTCATCAAATTCGTTTACAAAATCATGAGGATAGTAGAAATGATTGGCTTAAGAAAGAATTAGCGAACACTTTTCACCCTTACAGATGTACTCCAAATCCAAAACACCGGCACCAAATTCACTAACTACCTTCTTAATTGCTATTAAAAACAATTCCCGAATAATTACCGGACCCTCGCATTTAGACGGCTCCATTTTGAACCCCTGTGAAGACGCTTATTTGTATAACCATAGCCCACTCGATCCGCGCTCTAACGCTATAGCTATAGCGCGAGCAGCTTGCGTCGTGACGCCCGTGATCGGGTGGGCTATGGTACAACGCAAGAGGGGTAGTAGTCATGGCGACAGAGGTAAACAGGAATTACGTATTTTTGGCCCTCCTTGTCAGCAACGTCACCAATACGTAGTTTTTGTGAGCCAATAAGAAAATTTAATTTTTTGGTTACGTGTTGAAGGAAGGGACTATATACTCGTCTATGAGTCGGACTGAAGTAAAGGCCAAACATTGTTTATTCCGTCTTAAAAAAGTCTATCTATCCCTGTTTGAACTCTTTATTCAGGTTCATTGGGGTTAGAAATTGATACATAAAGAAATAATTAAATAATAATGATAATGGCTAATTACAATCCATGTGATAGGATGGGAAGTGAGAGCACCAGACTAGACTAGGGGTGTGTCTTTCGGAGGCAGCTTTTATAAGCAACACTTACTAGGGTTGAAGTAGAGCCAATTGTGTTCCATCTTAGGCCTACTGAAGTGATGGCACGAACTGAGAACGTTAACGCGCTGAAACTAGTCATAACGATCTAGTCACGGGATTGCCTCGTACAAGGTCAATCTACCCTACAACTAAACAGATCTTAGCTTAGAAGGGGAATACGGCTTACGGCCCTACCGCAGTAGCTAACACCAACAACTATCCATGGTAACTGCCACTAATCAGGATACTATCATGATGACTATGAAACAGACTGCAGCAAGATGAGATTTTACTCTGACTTTACTACACAGGAGACCCGACTTTATATAGCCCTAGCAATAGGCCTGGCTCAATATAGGGGGTGCTCACCAAAGGTGCAATATGAGTCGCCACCTACCCTACTCATGTTCAACTAATCCATTATGAGGTAAAAAATAGGCTTAAGATAAAAGACTTTAGATTAGAGAGCCGGATGTAAGCTTATCTGTGCGTGTTTATGAAGGCTCAGTAGCGTATCTGCTACAATCATTTTCATCAATAACGAATAATTCCCCCCCCCCTAAAAACCCTCTTAGCTCGAAAGTTTTCTTTAACTAGTAATATTTATAATTTTAACTGCTGTGTTTGGATTATTTTTACGATTCTTGGCCTTAAGTAAGTGCAAATTGCAAGAACTCTAAGTGTACCATTAAAATGGAAGGAAATAAAGTTAATAGCAGAAGGGAATAAGTGAGAAGGGAGACATTAGAGCCTGTTTTGGTAACGAGAGTCCAACCAACCTCAAGAAAACCGCGAAAACTTTGCGCAAGTACACAGCTTTTAACCAATTTACTGCAAATATAGTTCTTTAAGTTCTCCGCGGTATCAGCCTCAGGCGGCCTATTTGTCTGCTAGATTTTCATTCTCCAAAGGCTTAGGGCTGTCGATGTTTCGTTCTTGTGTAATTATAACCTCAAGTATGTATTTTATTGAAAATAATTTTTATTTTTTAATATTAATTCAGAATAATTAGTTTCCATCTATTTATTACCTTCAAATTATCTGATTTTGGTATGTTTTCAATTCCCGTGCATCTAAATTAATTGCACAGCTTGCTTTCGTTTATCAACATGTTTATCTCCTTCAATGTAAAGTTGTAAACAAAACTACTTTTTATACGTCAACCGAGACGTCACCTTCTTATCTGACGTCACAGCTACGACAGAAGTTAGATAGCCAATCAGTGAAGGGTAGTTGACTTGAGGTTGGTAAGACTGTTGTTACGAGTATAAAGCATTATGGAGATATAAAGTGTGTCCCTTCTCTCTTATTTCCTTCTGTTAATAGGTATTATTAAGTGAACGAACAAAGAGCCATTGTTTGAGAAAATTTAAGCTTATTGTAAATCTAACTTTAGCTTTTCTTAACACGCGAGAGCAAATTTAAATGAAAGGCTTTCATCTGAACTACATCACTGATTTAGTTTGAAAAACCTTTCAGCAAAACTTTGTACGCATTGCAGATTTCTCTACTTTTTTTTCTTCATAGACTACGCGCTAGCTGCTTTCTCGTCGCCTTTAAAACGAAGTCTAATCCTGGATTCCACAACTTTAATGAAAGTTCTTACAAAATCGTAAGAACTTGCATAATTTTTCAAATTAGCTGTAGGCCTAAATCCAGCACAGTTTATGTTGTAATCGTGAGATTAGTTGATTCAGTTTGTAATGATAGAGGGCACCACCTTAAATTACTACTATAAATAGCGAGGCCCTGCCGGGAATCGGGGACTCAGTTACTACCCACGGGGCAGAACGCTCGCGTAGACAAATGACGAGATATAATTATGTATTTTAATCATGACGATAGAGAAAGAATAAATGTTATGTTTTAATAAAAGAAACTCGAATTCTTATCTACGCGACTCCGCTAATCTAACGCCTTTAAAAGTAGTTTATATGGATTCAAATTTGACACCATTACAGGTGTTCATTTACACCCCTGAAAGGGTTTTATATCACTAATTTGAGCAAATGGTGTCAAAGATAAGAATAAAATGGTGCAACAGAGGTGCAGTTTAACACCTTTTTAACTCTTATATCACACTAAAAGATAATTTTTACTCTCTGTGCAATTCCTTAAAGGGTGCGACATAGCACCTTAGAGTTTCGCATAACGCCTTTAATAGTGTCGCGTAACACCTTTAAGAGTGTCGCGTAACACCTTTAAGAGTGTCGCTTCACACCTTTAAGAGTGTCGCTTAACACCTTTAAGAGTGTCGCTTAACACCTTTAAGAGTGTCGCTAACACCTTTAAGAGTGTCGCTTCACACCTTTAAGAGTGTCGCTTAATACCTTTAAGAGTGTCGCTTAACACCTTTAAGAGTGTCGCTTAACACCTTTAAGAGTGTCGCTTAACACCTTTAAGAGTGTTGCTTAACACCTTTAATAGTGTCGCTTAACACTTTAAAGAGTGTCGCTTAACACCTTTAATAGTGTCGCTTAACACTTTTAAGAGTGTCGCTTAATATTGGAAGATTTTTTTAGTAGGATAGAAGTATTCTTCCTAGACTCAGGGTAGCTCTCGCATGCAATGTGAAACTGCATGTATAGTTGGCCACCTGATCGACTAAAAAACTTCTAAAAAAGGCAGAAAATCTTCAATTTGTACAAATTCTTGGATATTAAATTGGTTTTGAGGCCATAATATTCAAGCAGTAGATATAAAAGTTCTTGTTAAATTTAATAGTCCATTTTCACTAAGAGTTTTTCGAGCATCAGAAACGCTTTTAACCTAATTTACTCTACAATAATTACAAATATTTTGTATTAATTTTTCTCAAAATAATGATAAAACATGTCACAAAAGCAAGTGCCTCACATTGGAGAATATGACTGAATGCAACAAAATGTTTTAACGCAAAGTCCTTCGATTAGCCATAGATTTTAGGCCTCTAATTACAACCTTTAATCTGTTTGGTCAACACCTCGACGTAAAGGTTCGATGTGTCTACAATCGTGGTTTAGGCACTTTTCAAGACGGGTGTCTATGGTTTGCAAAACACTTGCAAGCACTAAACTCATGGCCCACGAAGCCCAAGTAAATGTCTAAAATGATGTTCTCGTCAAAAAAAGGTCCAATATTTCGATTTCGAAGTATGCCCTCCCAAAACAATAACCATCCTCCGCAATTTATGGTAATGGTGTCGTAACAGTATTTTGTTGCGTCCAGTAATGTACGTTATTCTAGTTTACCATCTGTACCATCCCTGTGAAAACAATACCTTTTTCAAAAATAATGGTTCGGCTTGAATAAGTTCACCGATGGTAAGACAAAGGTCTTGCCGTATTAGGTAATCCTCGCGCCTTAAGGCTTGATGGAGGTGGACATGATAGGGCCGGTAGTAATGCTCTTACATAAGATTACATTTTGCCAGTTTTTCATAAGCCTAAAATGTATCCTTGTCAATTCTGAATCGAATCAAATCTTCTAATGTCATACCAAGTATTGCTTAATTAAATTTTAATTTTTGGTGAAAGGCAAATACTTTGAGAAACGTCCGTCCAAGGCATGCATTATCATAAAGCTTTAACAACACGTCTCGTATTGGGGCAATTTAGATTTTTCAGGATCCTAATGCTAAATGGAGCGTTTTTCTTTCAAAATAGGAAAAAAGGCCGACCGTGTTTCCGCATTCGCTACGTTCGTGTCAGTCGAGAAACTTCGGAGCTCACCATGAACGAGACCTTAAGAGTTGTGGTGGACAATGTGAGTATTGCGTTTGCCTTAATGCGATGGATCAAGTTTGGTGCCACGTTGCTCTAACTTTTTTTTTTGCAAACCGTAAATAGTCTCTTGCTTTTAAACGTAAAATCCTTCTTTTAAAGCTGTATAACTAAAACAGAGACGGAGAGTTTTTTCCTAATTAGAAAAGAGCCCGCGTCCAACCATTCTGGTTTACTGTCGATGATTGATCTCCCAGAATTCAATTCAGTGCCAGTAAAATGTTTTGGGGATGTAGTAACATCCTTCTGGGAGAATTGTACGATATGAATTCGAGTTGAGGTTAGACCGTTCATAACCTTCTAACGGTTAATTTGAAGCAATTATGTATGCTGATAAGCTATCGTTAGCTGCATGAGTGAAATCAGATTTCGCGTTGTACCTCGTCCGTCGATAAGGACTACTCGTGATTATGTTATTACCTTTTTTGACGATATGTGTTCCAATATGAATTGCAAGTTTCATTTTAGATCACGTATAAAGTTTTGGAGAAATATCCTGAAATGAATGGTCACAATCTGGGAGATTGGAGCAGTGTAGAATTCATAACCTATCCGAAAGGCCGGTAAATTTAGAATACGTTTCCAGCTTACTAGCGTCAGAAGTGAATCATACTACAGCTCCCTAGAAGTACTGGACGATATAACATCGCTGTGCATCAGCATTGTCTCCCAGCACTGAAGGGAAAAGGGTATATGCGAAACGCAGTGGCGAATTTGTGAACCAAACCAGAGGAATGATTTTGGCGCGAAAGAAATATTTAAAAAGCGTGTTAAGCAAACGGAAGTAAGTGGTAGCCAATGAGGAAAGGTTTGAGAGAGAAGAGCGCGGAAGGAAACAAGTTGTTCCATACATAGTTTTGGGTTGTGAATATAATAGTAGAAGTCCACTTTATTTTACCGATTTTAAAAGATAATTGGCGGTCTATAGGTATTTTGCGCAATTTTAAAACGCTTGTGTTGAAAAGGAAATTAATATGAATTCAAATGATCAAAATAGCCTTCAGCATGCTAGAAGATCATTTTTAATGCATCCCTTCCCTTCTAAATACAGCACTGAGTTTCCACCGATTTAGAGGTTTTTAGCGGGGATAGTTGGACCGATTTATTACTAATTAAAGGTTATTTGCGTCGATATAGAAATTTATTTTCCTTTTTTAAGTCTGACAAAATTTTTCAATGCTTTAACGTTTTCCGTTTGCGAAAGATGCTGGTCAATATTTTTCAGTTTTACAAAACGTTTTAGTCACTTACGGTTAAGTGCTTTTAATATCACATAGATCGTGTTCAGATGTGTCTTTCATTTGGGCATGCGACGATTGTAATTAGTTACATTGATCCTAGGCGTTTTTCCTAATTAGCAAAGAAACGTAAGCAATTCTAAATCAAAATTATAACGCGATAGCAAGCTTCCTGCTAATCACGACACTGGCGGCAGTCTGACAGCCATTACCATCAACCGGAACTTCCGTAGGTTAACCTAACTCAAGATCCGGGTTAATGGGAAAACTATACTTGTAAAACTGAGCTATAGCCTATAGATGGCGGGCTTGCATGTCTTGGAAGAAAACGCTGTTTACAAAAGCGTAACCTGCGTCAAGTACCTATAGGGAGCTGTAATATGATCCACTTATACTAGCGTGTAAGATAAAATGTTGAATATTATATGCAGAATTAACACGACGTATACTCAGTTCAAAAAAGAGGGAAACCCGGTAAGGTTTAAATTTGAATTTGAACGGCAGGTGGAACTGCGGAAAAACAATTTAATTTGTTTCTCATCTTGTTTTACGATGGACATGCTTTTTTTCATCCGTCAAGTCTTAACCATCGGTCTTTTGCTCTATACGCAAAGAATAATCGAACTTTTAGCCACCCGATTTGGTATCACGAATGTTCCTTGTTGTCCTATTTACAAGAAGCCGAGTACCAAATATCACTGAGTGGAATAATTGAAGTCTTTCTTCCGAAGGTGCGTAGATATGTCAGGGTTGGCAAAAATCCGGATAATTTGAATAAAATCCAGACCAGTGGTTTTTATTGGATTAAACCGGATTTTATTGGATTTATCCGGTTTTTTTAAAAACACGAGTCATTTTAGGTTTTTTTGAAGGCAAAGTTTTTCTGTTTAGCTCTTGCTTTAGTTTCGGGGCACTCCCCGACCCCTAGCCCCGATTCCAACATAAAATAGCCTGCTAGTTTAACTGATAAATGTTTTCATGAAAGCAATTTCTTTCCTGAGGGCACGAGCCTAACACTAGCGCGGCTACAGTGGATCCCTTACAAGGGGTCTTTCCTTCTAAACTCCAGGTTTGGCTTGGCAAAGGCTAGTGGGCGGGATTTATACTTGCACGTATAAATTCCGCTCGCAAATGCCTCTAGCTTTCCCAAGACAAAACTGGAGTTCGTAAGGAAAGTCAACTTGTAGGGGATCCACTGGAACCAACGCTATGCTTTAAGTTCACGTAACACTGGAAAAATATTGTAAGCTCTAACTGGACAGTAACCGGTAACATAACTATTAGTTTTATCATTTATAATAAATAATCTTTTGTTGTCGCTTCATATATTTTTGCCATGTTTCTGGTTGTATTTTAATTATTTTTATGGCACAAAATTGATTTTTCCCCATTCGTAATTAAGCCGGATATTTTAGGTGGCTTTTTTTAAGTGGATTAGTCCAGATTAAACCAGGTGGTTTAAACCGGACTGATAGGTAGTTGCCAACCCTGAGACATCTTTAGGAGACTTCTTGTATACAAAACCAGTGTCTTTCGAAGGTGTGGATGATCATCATTCTCTTTCTCGTCTTGTTCAATTTCTTGACGATTGCCAAGCGATTGGTACCGAGAGTACACCGTTTTCTTGACGGGGTCTCCAACAACTTCGGGAACAAATACGAAACTGCCAAGAAGGTTATTTTGGCCACCTACTTCGTCGGCTGTTTCATTTTGATGGAAGTCTTCAAAGCCCACTTGTCAACAAAATTGACGGTGGACATTGATCGCAACATAAATGTCATAGATGATATCTTCAAATACCCCAACATGCGCATGGTTTTTCAGGCTAACTATTTCTGCACAACACCGTTGCAGGTATTATATAATGGGTTTAATCTAGGGCTGAAAAGGGGAGATTCTTTCATAGTCAAAGATACTAATTGACAGATCAAAGAGTCTCAAAAAACCCAATCATTCCTTGTACCAAAAACAAACCCGTCCCACTCAAAAAAGTTTCTTAATTATAACTCGTACCATGCACATAATATTAAAAATGGTTTAGCTAAAAGCCTAAATTATAGGATCAATAAAATCTATAATCAACCATCTGTTGAACTTGAAAAAATCAAACGACAATTAAAAGATAGTGAATACCCCGAGAATGTACTTAATAAATTAATAAAAAATTATTTAAAAATTAATAAAAGTTACTGATCCGAATAAGTTAGAAACAAGAAGGCAAGATGACCTTGAACCAGAAAAATGGTTTTTCTACCATATTTTCATCGATTATTGTTTCCTCTGGTTTTAATGTTAGGGTTTTCCAACAATCAGTATATAAATCCAAGAAGGTTATTGAAACGCATTTTGATTGACTCTACAAATATCGCATTGAAATAAAGTTTCAGTTTTTTTTAATTAACTAAATTCCAACAAAACAAAGGAATAGATCAAAATTATTGTTTTGGGAAAAAGCAAATCCTCCAGTTTGAGTTCAAATAACCAATCTTTCATCATCATGTACGACTATCGTTTTCGGAACTGCTGAAACGGGTAAACTACGTTTTCGAGAAACCGCTATTTAGGGAACCGCGGTTATGAGAACTGCTCTGAAGAAACCGCTCCTATGTGCACATGGGCCACTCACTGTTATAAACCAGCACTGTTATTTGTTGATCAGTTATGATATAACATAAAATTACTTTCTAGTTGTTTTAATAAAAAACCGCAGGGGCTTATTTACCTTCCCTTATTACTTTACGTAATTTTCTTTCTAATTAGGAAAACCGTAATGACGTTGCGTTAGAATACGAAAGAAGGTTAAAAAAATTCAACCAAATAAATTGGGACATCGACTTCGTCTTCAATCAAGGGAACGCCGTCTACTTTGGCAGTGTTAACCATTTGGAATATTTTTGCCGTTACTCTTACAATGCGCGAAAAACCTTGCATTACGGTAGAAATAGTTTTCATTCATACGCTCTTGCTGTCGAAGTGTCCAAGGCGGCTTCGAATTCATTGAAAGACTTGGTCAATCTAAGGTAAAAGACACTATTATTGCCAAAATCGTTTACTGACATTTTCATTACGCGTCAGAATATTGAACTTTTGGGAGACTGGACACGTAATCAGAACCAAATATCTTTTGAACAAGAACGGCTGCTCAAAATACCTGAAGACAAAGCGGAACTTAGTGTTTACAAAGACGTCTCTTGATGATTTTGGCGCCATATTTCTCGTGCACATCATTTCAATGACTCTTTCCTTTTTGGTTATACTCGTCCAATTACGACACGCTTTCAACAATTAAGTTTATACTGATGAAGAAGGTTTAGGACCCTGTTTCCAAAAGTTTATTTCGCGACACGTTCCCGTGTCGTTAGAAAAAACATGCCACGAGTCTAGTCTAGTGACTGCTCGTTTAACACAGGTTATAACATTCATATAGCTTTCTGAAATTGAAAGGAATAAAATAAAGATGTCCTCCCTCCAAGCTATCGATATTTTTAAATATATTCATTTAATATGATAGTCTCTAGCTTAATTTACTAATCGTTTTCAATAATCTCTGGATCCATGTAATTTTCGAATCAGGAATAGAGAACGGTTAGTCTTTACTTCAGTCTGGCTCATAGCCCAGTATAGAGTCCGTCCATTCAACACGTAACAAAATTTTTAAATTATCTTAATGGCTCACTTAAACTTCGTTATGATGATGTTGCTGATGGGACGGCGAAAAATACGTAGATTCTTTTTACCCCTGTCGCTATGACCCGCCTCTTCTTTCATACCCCCCCCCCCGGTCTCGGGTGAGGAGATCGTGGACTTGGACATGGATCCCTGATAAGAGCAATGTTTTAAGTAGTTTTGAAAGCTTTGCGTACCAAACTTATAATATATTCTGGGTTATTTTAAAAAAACTGACAAAGACTTAAAAAATTAAACTAAAAGTGTACAAAATAGATAAAAAAAATTTACTTTAAAGAACCTGATAATGAACGTTAAGGATTTTAGAAAAAGACGTTTTTTCATCTATGTACCATTTGCCGAAAATATTTTATGATGAAATGATAGCATAATTTTAAAAGGAATACCTGTAATCCGTAAGGTTGGTCGAGACTGTAAATTTTACATTTACTTAACAAATTACTAATGGTTTATCTGCATTCTGCTTCTAAAATTACTTGGATCCCTGCTTCTGTAAAATTAACTCCCCCTAATATTACTAAAATCTGAAGGGATACAAGAATATGCATTTGGTGTAATCTGGGATAGATTTAATTTAAGAAGTAGGAATGGAGAACAGAGTAATGTGGGCGCGCGTCAAAGTGCCGGACCCCGTGGACAATAAGGGTTTCACGCCATCATCCCCCTCCCCGATTTCAAAATTCAAAGAAATCGAGGGGAATTTTTAAGAAGCAAAAACAAGTAAATACCGACGTTATATATAGAATGGTGTTTATTATTAGAATTTATGTGTATTTCACCTCAAATCGAGAAGAAGTTTAAAAGAAAGTCCGAGCGGGCGAGAATTCTAGAAGCGCGCTTTGGAAATTTTTTAGTTTCTTCTTAGCTACAAGGTATCGATGGGACTAATAGTTTTACCTGAGTAGTAGTGGTAGTAGTAGTAGAAGTAGTATTAGTAATTTAGTAACGGGCGTTGGCGATATTAGATTCTCTTTGCCAAGCAGCCATTGAAAAATTACTCCCTCTGACCGGTATATTAGGGGATATTTCACTAGAAGTATATTTATTGTAGTAGGGATAGCGAGAGTACGTAAACGATGTGGCTTATTTATGGGCTAGACCATCTTGTTCTAACCCAAATAGGCCTAGCTTGATATTGTAATAATAGGCCTAGCTTAAAATAATAATAGACATAGCTTAAAGATAAGGCCTAGCATAAAAAATATATTCATTCTATATATACTAGAGCGCGGAGGGAATCGACAGTGGTTCTTGACTTTAGCTTACTACGAGCTACAATAAATACTTTATCCCTAACTTACTCGGAGTGTCTTAATTTTATAACATGGTGATAGAGGTGGGATCGATTAAGCCCACGCTCCTTAATCACGCTTAACTACCACCGTCACCTATTCGGCCAGCAGACATTACAACGAGCATCATGACGTCTTTCAAGAGCCCCTCACCGTTCGTACCAGGAGCCCACCCGGCCATAGCTTGGCGAGAATACAAGGAAGGATATGAAATCTACGCGACCACCGCCAAGCTCGCAGACGAAATAGTAGCAACGCAACGAGCCACCTTCCTACACATTTTGGGCCCCAATGGACGACGCATCTGTAACACGTTGCCAATCGCTGAAGTCAACGACGCACGGACAGTAGCGGTAATACTGAAAGCTTTTGACACCTATTACAAACCCTATAAGAACCTACTCTACCTACGCTATCTGTTCCTTACCACCGTACAACAAGAATCGCAAACATTCGATGATTTCTTCACGGACCTGAAAAGCAAAGCCCAGGACTGCGAGCTCTCGCCCTTAACAGATTCTCTAATCACCATGGGACGTAGAATAAGAACACCACTAACAGCTTAGAATAGACGAATTCGGAAACCCCATACTCAGAAAACAACTTTCAGGGGCGCTAGCCATATCGGGCACTAAATATTTATAATAACACATCACGGTAGATGGCGCTAAAGGTATTGCTCATAATATTGATTATTGACACCACTAGCAAAACGATTTTAATAAAAACCAAGTACAAGCCCTGACCTCTGATAACAATGAAAGTCTTCACAAATGCCGAATATGCGGATATGCATCTTATGTATGGACTAGCCGAGGGGAATGCTGTGGCAGCTGTACGTTTCTATCACGAAAGATTTCCGGAAAGACGCTTGCCAAACCGACTGACGTTAGAGGCTGTGGACAGAAGTTTAAGACAGGAATGATGAATCCCACCGGCTGGACCTCAACCTAGAGCGCAAGAAGTCCCAGAGGCCGTAGAAGGCAAAGTCCTTCCTATTTTCGAGGACGAACCAGGAGCAAGCACCATATTTTCTACAGCCCAGGTTAAACGGTGAGGCGTACCAACAATTCATACAAGACGTTTTACCGTAATTACTTGACGACGTGCCCTTAGGTTTGGTGCGCAGAATGTGGTTCATGCATGACGGTGCACCACCACATTTCAGTCTCGCTGTCCGAGCTCACCTTAACGCGACGTTCCCTTTTCGGTGGATAGGTCGAGGTGGACCCGTGGAATGGCCTGCTCGATCACCCGACCTTAAACCGTGCGATTTCTTCCTTTGGGGCCACTTGACGTACCTGATGTGGACGAGCTTCGTCGAGGAATCGTTAATGCCTGTCAAACTATTCGCGATACTCCAGGCATTTTGCAACGTGTTAGGGAATCGTTTGTAAGGCGTGTTCAAGTTTGCCTTAAAGCGGGTGGTGAACACTTTGAATAATTCTTGTAGTAGTTATTTGTTTCAGATTAAGAATTAAGAACTAATAAAAAAATACATTTACATTGGGATCGTATCATGGCGTTTTCTCTGTGACACATCAAACACTAACGTAATGAACAAACTCAACCTTCAATCGCAACCATTTTACTGGGTGCTGAGAAATCTTAAAACACTATGACACTTGGTATTAGCTTTACATTACCGCCGTACGCGTACTTCTACCCATTTATACCCTTCTGCTATCTAAAGTTACAGTAGTGTTTCTCAAATTCAAGGCTATTGAAATTGTCTATGACTTCGAAACAAGTTGGGTAATGGCAATAACCCTTACTCCACATTTTGGGATATTTTCCCGTTTTTGGGGCAAAGGTTTGGGGGGCCATATCTCCGAAACTAAATGTTGTAGACCCCATGATCTTTGATACGTTTCACTCAGTTTGGTCCAATAAACACGCTCCTTAATTTGTGATGGACCTTTCAAAAACACCCTGTATATTAAAGTTAAAGCAAGACAAACCACAATTAAAAAATATTTAAATATATCTCAAACATGAGCAAATCATTACGGACAGTTTCCAAGTCATGATAGTAATTTTTGATCATACCATTATCATACTTGAAATCTCTTTCCCTTCTAATGTCTCTTTATGGCTGCTAAAAATAAGGTATTTTGCCATTTCAACGGAAACGTACGATCGCGGACTTTTATAACAAATTTCGCTTTTTTGTGTACCAATTACTTACTCCCAATTAAAGATCATTATGTATTAGCAGAACAGTTTTTCAAAATAAAGATCAATGAAATTTGTTGAAATAAAATACTTGCAATATATTGAAACGGTTTTGTTTATTTAGTTAATATTAAGTCAAGGTTACATATCAATTGCTATTTCCTGATTTTTGTTTCGTCCTTCACATTATTCAATAGACTTTATAAATCTTCGCCTAATTAATTTATGTATCGCAGACAACCAGATTAACGTAAAACAATTGATTTATTCCTCCGTGACAAGAGTACCCAAGTATTTCGACGTTGTTTTCTAATCTGGCATAGGGCATGTCCAGGCATCTGTTAGCCCCTTTCCCCTGGATTAGTACAGCTGGGTCCTCGGGTACTCTTTCTTTTATACCCCATTCTTGATTATCAGAGTTTGCAGAATCACTGAACGACAGGTTCAGTGAATCCCTGTCCCCTGGAAAATTATCGAAGACTCATTGACTATAAATCCGCTCACAGAATTTAAATGAAACGTTCCGGAACAGGAAAATTTGGTCTCGCCGAATTGGTCTCGCCATTTTGGTCTTGCCGATTTGGTCGCGGGACTAATTGGTCTCACCGATTTGGTCTCGGTACTATTTGGTCTCGGGACTATTTGGTCTCGGGACTATTTGGTCTCGGGACTATTTGGTCTCGGGACTATTTGGTCTCGGGACTCTTTGGTCTCGGGACTATTTGGTATCGTGATTTTTTGGTCTCGGGACTATTTGGTATCGTGATTATTTGGTCTCGGGACTATTTGGTATCGTGATTATTTGGTATCGTGATGATTTGGTCTCGGGACTATTTGGTATCGTGATTATTTGGTCTCGTGATTATTTGGTTACCTAATTAGTTATCTCCTTTTCCAAAGCAATGGTCCAAATAATTCGTTGCTACCTTTTCCAAAGCAATGGTCCAAATAATTCGTTGCTACCTTTTCCAAAGCAATGGTCCAAATAATTCGTTGCTACCTTTTCCAAAACAATGGTTCCAATAATTCGTTGCCACCTTTTCCAAAACATTCTCCTACCAATTAGCTGCCACCTTTTCCAAAATATTCTCCTATTAATTAGCTGCCACCTTTTCCAAAATATTCTCCAATTAATTAGCTGCCACCTTTTCCAAAACATTCTACTAATTAGCTACCACCTTTTCCAAAATATTCTCCAATTAATTAGCTGCCACCTTTTCCAAAACATTCTCCTACTAATTAGCTACCACCTTTTCCAAAATATTCTCCTATTAATTAGCTGCCACCTTTTCCAAAATATTCTCCTATTAATTAGCTGCCACCTTTTCCAAAATATTCTCCTATTAATTAGCTGCCACCTTTTCCAAAATATTCTCCAATTAATTAGCTGCCACCTTTTCCAAAATATTATCCTATTAATTATCTGACACCTTTTCCAAAACATTCTCCTACTAATTAGCTGCCACCTTTTCCAAAATATTCTCCTAATAGTTAGCTGCCACCTTTTCCAAAATGTTCTCCTATTAATTATCTGACACCTTTTCCAAAACATTCTCCTATTAATTATCTGACACCTTTTCCAAAACATTCTCCTACTAATTAGCTGCCACCTTTTCCAAAATGTTCTCCTAATAGTTAGCTGCCACCTTTTCCAAAACATTCTCCAATTAATTAGCTGCCACCTTTTCCAAAATATTCTCCAATTAATTAGCTGCCACCTTTTCCAAAATATTCTCCAATTAATTAGCTGCCACCTTTTCCAAAACATTCTACTAATTAGCTACCACCTTTTCCAAAATATTCTCCAATTAATTAGCTGCCACCTTTTCCAAAACATTCTCCTACTAATTAGCTACCACCTTTTCCAAAATATTCTCCTATTAATTAGCTGCCACCTTTTCCAAAATATTCTCCTATTAATTAGCTGCCACCTTTTCCAAAATATTCTCCAATTAATTAGCTGCCACCTTTTCCAAAATATTATCCTATTAATTATCTGACACCTTTTCCAAAACATTCTCCTACTAATTAGCTGCCACCTTTTCCAAAATATTCTCCTAATAGTTAGCTGCCACCTTTTCCAAAATGTTCTCCTATTAATTATCTGACACCTTTTCCAAAACATTCTCCTATTAATTATCTGACACCTTTTCCAAAACATTCTCCTACTAATTAGCTGCCACCTTTTCCAAAATGTTCTCCTAATAGTTAGCTGCCACCTTTTCCAAAACATTCTCCAATTAATTAGCTGCCACCTTTTCCAAAATATTCTCCAATTAATTAGCTGCCACCTTTTCCAAAATATTCTCCAATTAATTAGCTGCCACCTTTTCCAAAATATTCTCCTATTAATTGTCTGACACCTTCCAAAATGTTTCTATTATTGCTAATAAATTGTTCGTTGTAAGAGGCGGGCTTTTAATACTCATATAAATAATCTTCTTACCTTCAAACAAGGTTGGGTTGGGTTAGGTCCCGAGACCCATTTGTCCCGAGACCCAATTGTCCCGAGACCCAATTGTCTCGAGACCCAATTGTCCCGAGACCCATTTGTCCCGAGACCCATTTGTCCCGAGACCCAATTGTCCCGAGACCCAATTGTCTCGAGACCCAATTGTCCCGAGACCCATTTGTCCCGAGACCCAATAGTCCCGAGACCCAATAGTTCCGAGACCCAATAGTCCCGAGACCCAATTGTCCCGAGACCCATTTGTCCCGAGACCCATTTGTCCCGAGACCCAATTGTCCCGAGACCCATTTGTCCCGAGACCAAAACGGCGAGACCAAATCGGCAAGACCAAAACGGCGAGACCAAATTGTCGCGTACCGGAAACGTTCAGGTAACATAACATTATGGCTTAAAAGAAGGGCCTTTTTAAATATGAAAGGAAAAATATTAAAAAAAAGATCTCTTACTACAAAATAATTAGCATTTAATTAGTCTTAAAAACGAGGACCACTGCGCCACCATTGGTTTAGTGGCGTCTGCCACAATCGAACCACTTACTCCTACCATACTATCCGCCGGTGAGAATTCAACAAATCTAGTTGAGGTAAGAGGTTAGGTTTTGCAGACGCCTCTAAACCTCAGACCACCTACCCATGGACAGGGATGAGGATAGGGAGGTAGGTTAGCAAAAGGGTAACGCCTGACGAAAGCGCCGCGGTGGCGGCTTCTGGAAATTCATCTCCACAAACAGACTCGCGTGAAAAATATTAATTCTTGCTCCCTCGAGCGTCAATAGATGGCAAAAATCTTATAAATGTGAGGAAGTGAGTAAACTTTTATCATTAGTTTATTTTTAGTTCATCTCATTAAAGATGTATAAACGTTATATTTATAATACTTTAGTAAATTTAACTCTGGGTTACTTTATAAGACGAATATAATATTAAGCCTTGGCCAAAAACGAATTTTGCTCTTTAAATGATCACGTGTCACTTGTGGAGATATGTTGCGGTCCGCTGACACACGAGGGCGCGTGCTACGCGTTTCAATTTGAAAACCGCGGTTTAACACGGGGATGCCTGTCCATGGGTAGGTGGTCTGAGTCTAAACCAATGGCTGCACAGCAGTCCTTGTCTTTAAGACTAATTAAATGCTAATTATTTTGTATTAAGAGATAATTTTTTTGTTATTGTTTTTCTTTTTATACTTAGAAAAAGACCGAAAACGTTTCGTTTAATTGAAACGACCTTCAGAAATGAATATCTAATGCTTTGAATCTCGAATTTAAATTCTGATTTATGCCTATCAATTTCCTTTGAATGTTGGCGTTTAAAATATCTTTGTGGACTTTCGCTTTGTTAGCAAAGACTTTCTGCAGTTATTTTACGAGGGTGGTACTCACAGGATAAGAATTGATCTGTGTCGATGTTCTGAATATTATAGGTGTTTTCGGCTACTTTTAAAAAGCGGAATTTCTGTGCACAATCTCCTAAGTAGTCAAACTGAACTAATTTCGTCAAATCGCTCCCTTGAGTCAGGGCTCTCGAGCTATCTTTACTTATAATGACGTAGCATTTCTCCTGAGTCTCTTTGGCATGAATCGTACTTGTGAACGTCAAAATCAAAGTCATAATCAACATCATCTGCAAATTATTAAAGCCAAACGTTCAATGTCTGAAATTGCCTTTCTTAGACCGAGTTATTGTTACTCCATTCACATTGTGCAAACTAAATTAATTCACTTCAAAGAATATTTCGCAAATCCCCGGGAATAAAAACTACGACATGAGATCGATAATATCAATTAAAAATTCCCGGGTTTAATTTTCTTGGAAGTTTCTTTTTATGCTAAACCAAATGAGGCCAGGAAATAAGCACAGGACACTGAGCATTGTCCAATGATATTTTAAAATGTCCCATAATTTTTCTTTTATGTCACAGCCAACGGATGCTTTTTCTCCTAATCAAGATCTCACAAGAGGGAATTTCGTGGTGCGAGTAAGCGTTTTAGGGAACTCGGATGCCTCTTGCCATGAGATAAGCGAGAATTGACTTTACTCTGTCAATTTTGCAGTCCTGCTTCCTATTTAGTCAGTACTAAGCCTTTGACAGGGCCTCACCACTGGCGACGCTTTACCTCGAATCTATGACCTACGTCACTTCATGACAAGCTCTCAGTAACCAGTGACAAACTTAGGGAACATATCTAATGAACTTATGATATAATCTAATTAATTGTACCATGAATTTATTTATTAACATGAATATATATGTGTATCATTAGCCTTTCTATCATGTTATTCAGGGATGGGAGGGACCTTTCTATTACATACGCGTTTAACGTCATCGCGGTAGCCAATCAAAATGGAGACACCTGGAAGTTCGAACAGCAGACGACCAGTTTAACAAAATTGTATGAGGGATACAATTTTCGGTTAGGTTCACCAAACTGCGTGAACTGAATATTAAAAATGATCGCCGATACGTGAATAAATATCTCAACACGATGTCCGAAAGTGATTTTGATCTTTTAAAGGAAATTATAATAAGTGCCTGCAATGTTTTTCCTAATCTGAAACTGAGAACTGTTGGTAAAGTGCTAAGCCTTGGCCATTAAGAAAATTAATGTAACAGTTGAAAGTAAACTACTAACATTTTAAATCGTGAGAATTGATGATGCTGGTTTTTCCCTGCTGTTGGAGTTAAATTAATGCGGTAGTTGATCAATTTACAAGCATAATTAGCCTTCCGCGTGACAAAAGCTTTAGCTTTAAAAACAAACCGCCGGAAATTCTCTGACGTCACTCAAACTAAGCCCCTCCCATCCCTGAATATGTAGTTTAACTAGTCAATGCTGATATATATTCATGTTAATAAATAAATTCATGATTGTACTATGAAGTATGAAATCCTACAAAACAAAGTAAATATCCCATTTTTCAATAAGAAATATATCTGGTGCATGAGGCTCCCTGTTATGCACCGAAGATACGAAAGAACTCCATAGTGTACATACCATTTCTTTGGTTTGTTGCATCTTCCTTGTTCTTTTACTTGGATGGGCACAGTTCTGACGCTCACCTATTTCATAACATTCCTTTTATACTATCCGAAATTGCGACAATTCAATAAATAGAATAGTAGATAAATTGAAGGTGACGCTTTATCTGTCTGACATATTTTTGACTTCAATTCCCTTTGTGCAACGAACGATAAACTGATTTTAGACAGACTATAGCCTATCTCTTCTTGTTATAGCACACAATTTAAATGTATAGCTCCTCGTGACATCATAGTTAATAAGGAACTGGACCTATGAAAAATAAATTAATTTGATAATATATTTATTTATCGCAGATTACTGAGATTAGAGAAGCCTTTTTATCTACCGGTTCCTGGTTTAGGTTACCTACGCTAATCTAAAGTCCCATTCACACTAGACTAAAATCTTACGTTGACGTCGGTGAAGTCGCTTAACGCGTCTCAAAGACTACGCAAAAGATTGGCTTGTTTATAGATTGAAAATTTTCAGTCTCGTCATGCAGTGGCGTGAATGCGCCACCTCGTTAGCGCCTTTTCTTTAACCATAGCTCACTCGATCATGCCGAAGCATGATCAGCATGATCGAGTGAGCTAGCTTTAGCAGACGATATAAAAACGTTTAAGGATTCCTAGCGGTATTTGTAACTTTTTACTCAGCTATTTTTGTATTCGAAAGTCTTTGTTCAAAAATCACCATATACGCTTTGGTCATAGCGGTTCATTGAATTTTCACTGAACGTTGGAATCACTTTCACCAGGAGTTCATAATAACCCGAAGTACGAAACTGGTTAAAAAGCCCGTAACAACAAAGTTTCGCCGTAAAGCTCAGCGGATTCATACACCGCTTAACTCCCAAAGAAATAGTTACCCCATTTTTAGCGCCCACGCGCATTAACTTACACACTTCCGGTTTAGCACTATTTTTATCTTGTGATTTTGGGAGCGAAAATGGCTCACGTCTGCTTCTGTCGGAACGGTGTAAATTAAGCCTTGGCTAAGAAGTTGGCTTTTATTCGGGGTTTCTAATTTTCTACAAAACATTTAAACGATCGTCAATAATGTTTTGTTGTGATATGTGTGAGTGAGAATTCCGTGGTTAAATTAAAACGGTTTGGACAAATTTATTCCCAGTATCTTTAATATAAGAATTGTAACTTGTTTCTACGTCCACCATATCGCCATTTTTCTTTTCGACGGAGATCCCAGCCAACGGAAGTTTTGGAACGAAAACCAAGGAGCATAGATGCCACTACGATATACTGTAAGGTTGTATGTCCATAAACAGGCTAATCCATTCTATGCGCAACGACAGAATCTTGTTGTTCGCGATTTTTACCACTAGCTCTATGGCCAGTTTCATACTCCCCCCCGAAGGGGGGTTATTATGAACTCCTGCTTTCACTCTTGCGAGCAATCTTTCCTCATTTTTTGGCACCCGATCTCATGGAAGTGCTGTCGTTAAGGAAAGAAGGCGTTCCACCAAAACCTACAGATTGGAACTTAAAGAGGATGGTTCGCTTATGATGAAACCTAGAATTAAAAAAGAAATTACAATACTAGAAACAGTTTTAAAATTATTTTTGAGATTACATGGACTGTCTCTTTTATCTAGCAAAGTAGGCTGTGAATTTTGGATTTTTAGTACAACGTTTTCCTTTCAAATACACTATTATCCTGACTAGCACACCGTTTACCTTCCTACTATTCTGTTCTTTAAATTAAAATCATGAAGTTTTGCGTTATATTTATACTATTTTTTCAATTTCAATTTGAACTGAACGTCTTCTTTGTTTGTTCCGAAAGGACGCTTTTAGGCCTATAGTTCCACTAAGAAGTGATATCTAGTTTATTAGGGTGAAAGTATAAAATGCCTATGTATTCGCGCGCCATAGCCCCAGTCCCCCTTTAAAAATACAAGGGGGGACGTAAATGGAGGTCGGGCTATTTCTCCTCTCCTCAGTCGGAAAATACGTAATATTCGTCATTCGCGTCGCGCTGACGTGAGTTTTCAAGAACCAACGAGACGCTGGTTGTGATATAGAGGCGGGGATTAACTCCGGACCTACGTTTGGACTGGAGAAGAAGATGGAAATGTGGCGAATTTATAGCTTCTCCCTAATAAACTAGATATCACTTCTTGGTTCGACAGAGAGTCCTTGTTTCACATCGGATTGTCTATAAAAGCTACGAGGTAAACATGTTTTTATATAAATGTACTTAGCATGTAATGCAGAGAAACATTATTTTCTGGGTCTCCAATCAATTATTCATTCGTGGAATTATAGGGGAAAAAACACTTCAGACCATGTTTTCTTTTTTTCACGCCATTAAGCGGTGGGCCAATATTACATTTCATTCCCCCTTTTAGCTTTTGGACTTGTTTACCCCATTATCATTTCACCTGACTGTATGTATACATTCTAAGAACAATAGAAAGCAACAGGTGCTGTGTATGGAATTGGTCGGATATTATTAATACGGTTCTGAATTAACGTAAGGAACATTAATGCCAAAACTGTTTTCAACGGAACTAGATTAACCGGTAATATATAGAAATACCTGTACATTTATTGGAAAACTAAAACGGGTTAAGTTTAACTTGAACAGGGAGCCCAGTCAGAAATTCAAATTTCTCATAGGAAAAAATAGGAATTTTTTTCCGGAATTATAGGATTGTACAGGAGAAAAAATGTGTTTTTATAGGAAAATATAGGACTAAAATGCTCACATATAATACAATTTTGGGGCTTAAACTATGTAGAAAAATCTCAAAAAAGAAAAAAAAACAACAAATTGGACTTGACTTCGAAAAGCGAGCTCCGCAATTTCGGTGTCTATTCAAATGTGATCTCGATAAAAACAGCTAAATTTTGATAAATTTGATGCTAAACTAGACGAAAAATTCGACTAAGTCAAAAATATAGGATATTATAGGACCTTTCATGAAATTATTGGACAATATAGGACTGGTTCAAAAATATAGGATTTTATAGGAATTATAGGACCGCTGGGCTCCCTGCTTGAAAGAACATTCATTTAGTTGACCACTTTTTCGATTTTTCAAGCGTGAAGCCATGTAAAGGAATCAAAAACCAATACATCTTGATTCTTCAAGAGGAACTGTGTATACAGAAGAAGCAAGTAGCCTCCTGTTGGGCGTGAAGCTTTGACGAGCGTGTTTAAGAAGTTTACACTTTCCGAACCGAGTTTATTGATTTTAGGACAGCAGTAGGCAAAAGGACATTGCTAAGAAATGCTTAAAACCATTACATATTTAACATAATGGCACCGTCAATGACGTATGTACCAAAACCTGACGTGTAGAATTATGGCAAGATCCTAAATGTGCTCATTTGGGGAGTGGCAAAACTAGGTCTTACGAAACAATTTTTCTTTTCCTTATTCTCTTCAAATCCAAGGCCTGAAATTTCGCGACTCGAAGTTAACCAACATGTTTGAAAACTTTACCTCCTTTATAGCCATTAAAGGTAAGCTCCGGCATAGAATATTTTTTATTTTATTTATTTATTTTTAATACCGTAGCGATGGATACTTGAAATTTATAACGTGTGTCCATCTATAGAATTATAGAAGAAACGAGAAATAAAGTTTCCTTAAAGACCTCTACGCGTTAATCTTCCCCCTGAAGACTATCCCTATTGAGAGTCAGGGAGGAGAGACTTGAGAGGGAGTAATAAAGTGAATAGGCGAGTTCGTTCGCTTCGTGGCTAAACTCGTTTCTCTCCGGCGCTGGGTCTGCCACTCGTCGCGGTGACCGCGCGCATGCGTCAAATTTAAAAACTGGCTTCGAACTGGAAGAGGAAGGTGGTTTTTGAATATCCGTCATGGTGAACTATAAGAAGTGTTGTTGGCGGTAGCAAACGACGTCACTCGCGCCTGCGCGTTAGCTAAAATCGTGGAACGGAGATAGAAATTCCTACCCTCACTTTTTTCCCCCTTGCCATTTGTATGACGGTTTTTTTAGCATTAGATCAACACTCCCTCTCAAGTCTCTCCTCCCTGTGAGAGTCAAGCGTCTAGTGACAGTTTCCCTCAAGTCGATTGAGCTATCGCTGTAGACGATCATGCCAAAATCGCTCGCGCAGGGTATTTCACCAATAGCCAACACCACAAGGAAAATAATCTAACACCAAGGTCCTATAAGATTTCATGCCGTAGCCTCTAGGGAACCGTCCATAAACTAAGTCTCACTCTTATGAGGGGAGAGGGTTTGTAAGTTTGTGTTGGTCCGTGACGAGGGGGGAGGGAGCGGTCCTTCGATGCATGACGTCACATTTAAAATTGATTTTATTACGAAGTCAGTAAGAGGTCGATTGACCCTTTTGTTATAGAAGAAAAAACACCACGTTTCAAAGTTCACCATAAGAACGAACTTTACAATAATTTAACCAAATTTTTATTCCATCATCGCTTAAATAGTAGAAACTGCAAGCAATGACCACCTACTTACTCGTAGGTGTAGCCAATTTAAACAGCGCATTTAAAATAAAGAGACCCGTTCACTGCAGAAGTAGCTTACACGTACCAGAAGTGGTATGAGACTAGAAGTATTGAGCTAACCAAATTCTTCACTCGGCATTAGTGAAAAGACTTGATAACGCAAGAGCGGTTGGCCCTCTAGTAGCGGTTTCTGAATTTTCCCTCCAAAACGGTGAGACGCTCGCGGTGGTAGACGGCCGAACTAGATTCAAGGAGCCGCGTCGTGTTCGGGCGCTTTAGGTTGAGGGGAAGGGGGTGGGAAATGTTTTTGGAACTCGACCAATTTTTCTCTCTCTAGTTTTAGCGCGTGGGAATCGGCATAAAATCCTCAAATTTGTTCACTAGTGCCAGGATGTACTATCAATGCTAGAGCCCTTCACTTCTAGTCTCATCTCGCTTCTGCACGTACGCATAAGGACTGCTAAATGTAGTGTCAGCTTTTAAACTCTCTAATGTCACTGTTTATTCGCCACTAGCATTAGCGAGGATCAATCGGATCCATTCGACTTAAATGGTTCGTTTATTTTTGCACATTTTTAAAATCTGAATCCCAAGCTCGATTAGCCTAAGGCTTTCGTGTGACAATGTCGAAAACTATTAAGTGTGCCCCTTTAACTAAGCTTTATGGAAATATTTTGGAAGTTTATAAAAAAGCACATCCAGACATTAAAGTTCTAAAGCTCAATCGGCAAACGATATTTGTAAAAGCTTAAAACAGAAATGAACTTTGACTTTCAAGTCGAGCAAAACATTTCTGAGTGGAACCCATATCATGCCTCAAGAAGAATCTCTTTAAATTAATCAAATTGAATTGGTAAATTAAGACAAATCATAGTTCATTGGGGGTGGGGGTTAAAGAAATGTGACGTGGTTTTCAGTTGACGGGTGTTAGAAAACGTGACGAAGCGTGATCTGTGGGGACGGGGGGTCAGAAAATGCCATTTTTCGCGTGACGTAGTTTATGGACGGTTCCTAATTCTAAAAACGGTGACGTTAAGCTCTTTCATGTTCCCAACGGAGCTCGCGTAAATAGAGAGATAAAATTTCTCGGCCACGACCGAGAACGAGGTTTTGAAGCAGCGCTCCACAGCGGTGGAGAGTGAAGTTAAACAGACAGGGCTAATTTTTTTATCTGAGTAAGTTCAAGCATGGAGGGTTCATTCATGTGCACGGTATTTACGTTTTTTATGGCAACGGCGTATCGTGTGGAGTTCTAACGTTTTAAAGAGGGTGATTAGTTCAACATAATGGATAACTAATTAGAAGCCGAAGGAATTATTTTTTTTCTGGCGCGGATTTACTCTGAGTTTGTTTTGAGAGCCCTTTATCCATTAATGCATTTAAATCCGTTTCGATATTTGTAATTTGCTCCGCCATAACGTAAACTCCGATCGTCTAATAAGATATCCGTCTCTCTATTGGCCGAGAAGCTCATCACAAGTGGACCCACCTCCAATCCAAAAATTGTAGTTTCATACCTTTTTAAAGGGGGGGGGTGGAATTTTTTTAGTGAGACCAAGCTTTCCGCGGCTGATGTTAGTTGGCGCCAAGAAAAAATGTTAGGAGAGAAAAGCTTTGGGTGTTCAACTACAATTTACTCTACGGTAAATACATTCGGCCTAGCCTTGGGATATCAAGGTTTAGGAACACTCGAGATGAGACGTTCGTTAGAGATAACCTGACACACAATACTCTCATTCGTAGGCTGGAAAGCTATGTCCTTGGTGTTAGTTAGATTATTCTCCTTGTGCGTAAAGGCATATTGAATAGCCCTTTTCGCATGTCGGAGGGTAAAAGTGGGGGAAAATACGAGGCACATGCGTGTTAGTAACAACGTGGATAAAATAGCAGACTATGGTCTTAGCCTCCGCGTATTTCCTCATTATTTTAGAGGCATCAACTTTGCCATTAAATCTGATAATTTTCGATAAATTTTCTTGATTTTTTTTTCTTAGAAATTTGGAAAAAAAGTGTAATAATAAATAAAATTCATTTAAGCCAGTGGTTTTTTAGTTAGTTCAATTTTGTAGGATTGTTCAATTATTTTTTTTCATATGATTCTTAAGCCTTTGCACTATGCCTGGATGCTGTGTTGTGGTAGTGGGTGGGATGCAAGAATCAGTCGTATAAAGTAAAGAAAGATGGTAAAACAGTGGAAATTAAATTTCACAGAATTGCTGTGAAAAGGAGAACCAGTTAAAAATCGAAAATGTTGGAAGTCCAAAGACGGGGATGGGTATCGGACCCTGGTCGGGAATCGGCGGCCCTCGCGGGGAAAGCGCTCTTTTTTGGCCGGGTTGCTCTCGTGGTTTTGCCCGGCCCTGCTTGGATACCGACATTATTTATGAGCCCGACACTAAGCCTTGGTTATTAAGGGAAATATTTTCGATATTATCATTTTTAAAAGCTTCAATGTGCATGTGTTTTCGCCAGTAGGATTTAAATATAATTCCCATATTTTTACAAACTTCTTTAAGTTCCAATATTTTTAGTTTATCATAGTTTAGATTAAAATTTACTCCGTTATCTACAACCCCAGCTATTTCTCCGTAGGCCGAAGGCGTCGTCTGCTATTTAATCCACGACGCACGACAAGCGCATGCGCGCATAAATTTGCGAAAAGGTCTATTGTGGTAGTCAAGTTAAAGGTTTCTATAAGTCGAATATACGAATTCTAGGAAAATTTACGCAAGCGAAAGAGAGGGGCTAACAGGTCGTGGATATCTTGTTTCCGTGTCTCTAGGAGTAAATACGAATGCTTAAGGTCCTGTAATTAACCGTGTTTCTTTAACGCTGTTTTTGCACGATCTAGATTACCTTTACTTCATTTCCATAATGTTTATCGATCTATGCTTGATAGCTTTAGAGAATACATGGTTGTTTACCTCGCTGCTTGACGTTTCTATTCCGTTATCGTACAAAGTTATTAATAAAACCAGGAGTTCATAATAACCCCCCTTCGGGGGGGAAGTATGAAACTAGCCATAGAGCTAGTGGTAAAAATCGCGAACAACAAGATTCTGTCGTTGCGCATAGAAAGGATTAGCCTGTTTATGGACATACAACCTTACAGTATATCGTAGTGGTATCTATGCTCCTTGGTTTTCGTTCCAAAACTTCCGTTGGCTGGGATCTCCGTCGACAAGAAAAATGGCGATATGGTGGACGTAGAAACACGTTGCAATTCTTATATTAAAAATACTGCGAATAAATTTGTCCAAACCATTTTAATTTAACCACGGAATTCTCACTCACACATATCACAACAAAACATTATTGACGATCGTTTAAATGTTTTGTAGAAAACTAGAAACCCCGACTAAAAGCCAACTTCTTAGCCAAGGCTTAATTTACACCGTTCCGAGTTCCGACAGAAGCAGACGTGAGCCATTTTCGCTCCCAAAATCACAAGATAAAAATAGTGCTAAACCGGAAGTGTGTAAGTTAATGCGCGTGGCCGCTAAAAATGGGGTAACTATTTCTTTGGGAGTTAAGCGGTGTATGAATCCGCTGAGCTTTACGGCGAAACTTTGTTGTTACGGGCTTTTTAACCAATTTCGTACTTCGGGTTATTATGAACTCCTGATAAAACAAAGGCAAAGACAATTTAGTTGCACGAAGACTAGAAGCGTTTCTCATCAAGAACCGCATGATAAACTTGTAGCTATATCGTCCAATATGTTTTCAAAATGTAACTGGTAAAATATAATAACGATCAGTTTGAAAATATGGGTAACACTGGTAACATCGCAAATGTTAAATAATTCCCTACTTGGTGAAAGCTCGCATAGTGATGGTTGTGTCTTGAAGTTGATAGCAAACGTTTTGTCCTGTTATGTAACGTCATTATGAAATTCCTGATTAGTTTATGTTAAAATTAAGTTCAAGATAAATAGATTTTTCTCAATGAAGAATTTTACATAAATTAACTATCTTTTCTACGTGTAACTAAATGTTCTTTGGTTATCCGTTATGTTTTCTCCTTCAGGTATGACAAATTAACTGATCCCTGGAAAGGAACCAATCTGGGTTTTAATAATTAATTATATTTGGAAAGAAACTTACGCATAAAAAGGATATTTGAAGCGATATAGCGTTCAAAAGGTTTTCGGGAGAAATAAGCTTCGTTCTTATACCAAGGCTTAAGAAGATGGACCAATCTAAGACGGTTTGGCTATACACGGGAAATATTGTAAGTAATCGTTTAAGAATCTTTTACTAATTGAACATGAAGTTAAAAATATTAAAATGAATAAAAGTTAAAGAATGTACAACTGTATATTTGGTTAAAATTTGAGGGAGGAAAAAGGAAACTTCGGAATAGTCTTACTTAAATTTAAAGAAGTCAAATCTCTTACTAGATATAGTACACTTCCACCTTGAAATGTCAACAGGTTTGAGACTATGTTTACAAAATCTTAAAATTTAGCGTAAATTAATCAGTAGCTGACAATTGAAGTTGATATTGACGGATGTATGTCATTTTGTCCGCACTGTTTGTCGAAAATGACATGTTATCGTATATTAATAATATTGTTGTAACTATTCTGAAGCCGCTTACTTAACGCGTCGCATAATTTAGATACTGTACAATTTTAAAATCATTGAGATCAATTGGAATTAGTCTAATATTTTCTAATTGAATTAAATGCAGAAAATTATAGGGGAAAAATATTAGATATTTTAAATTAATAAAATAAGTTATACTAGATGTTTCTGATAAGCATGTCATAAATTAAAGGGTGTGTTCATTGGGGCAAACCAGTGTCAAAGAACATGGGGTCTAAAACGTTTACTTTCGGAGTTACGGGCCCATTAAACGTGAAAAATGTCAAAAATGAGGAGTAAGACATATCAGCTTGACCATCTTGTTTAGACAATTCCAATAACCTCCCATCTAAGAAATATAATGAACCGGAGCCTCCGAAATGAACTAGGCCCATGCATGTCAAATTTTAAGTGGGGAAATATCCAGTTTGTTAAGGAAAATATTTTCACCGTATATGTGTACGAGATGGCGCTTATATTACCGTTGTGACAGGGGTCTTCCTTAAATTATCGTTGATATTTTAGGGGTCAGACATAAAATTTTCATAATAGAGAAAAGTTTCACCCTAAAATTGGCGTAAATGTTTTTGGGGCTATTCACTTTTTATTGAATCTTTCGGTTAGATTGTATTGATGACAACAAATTAAATTAGAGATATTGTTCAAAATTCCCGCCATTAGCATTAATACAGATATGTGGACGACTTGCGACAACGAAAACTTGAAGGGTGTGAAACAATGCGAAACACGCCAGGCATCTTTCAACATGTCCAAGAATCGCAGGCACATGTTTGTATTAATGCTAATGGCGGGAATTTTGAACAGTACCTCTAAAACTGCTGCTAACTTGGTTGGTACATGTACGAAAAAAAGGTTCATTAACTAGAAACTATTCTTTGTTTGTCACCTTTAAATGACCAGTACTTGCACACTTCTACCTTTGATTATACACTTCTGCTTGAAAATGGTTCATTATAATTCTTAGATGGTAGGATATTGGAATTGTCCAAACAAGATGAGCAAGCTGATATATCCTGCTCCTCATTTGTGACATTTGTCACGTTTTTTGTGGGCTCGTACCTCCGAAACTAAACGTTGCAGACCCCATGTTCTTTGAAACTTTTCAATCAGTTTGACCAAAAGAACACAACCTTTAATTTCTAGCTAGCTAGCTACCTAATTGGACCAAGTCATCTTGCGACTTATTGCCATTTATCTAACGCCTT
The DNA here is from genome assembly GCF_054372755.1 of Phalangium opilio. NCBI lineage: Eukaryota > Metazoa > Arthropoda > Arachnida > Opiliones > Phalangiidae > Phalangium > Phalangium opilio. Next base: position 64,246 of record NW_028324243.1, read on the forward strand.
TACAATGCATTATTATTTATGACATGCTTATCAGAAATACGTACCCTGTACAACATTCAAGTGTAAATTTGATTTCATATTCTTTTTATTTAATGCGTGTCAAGTATTATCCCTTAATTGATCGTAAACCAGGAAAGGCTTTTGTCAATTCTGTAATTGAGGACTACGAAGGAATTATAGCTGATATCATGATCGCTGCTCGAAAAAATATGAAGTAAATATTCACTAAAATAATATTTACCTATTAATTTTATTTAACTTTTTATCTAAAGTGAATGTCCTATGAATACATATTTCGTTCCACGAGGGATCCATGTAATTTTAGAAGCAGGAATAGAGAAGGGTTAGCCTTTACTTCAGTCCGATTCATAGCCCAGTATAGAGCCACTCCCTCCAACACGTAATGAAAATAATAAATTTATCCTATTGGCTTACTTAAACTACGTTTTGATGACGTTGCTGCCGTTTACGGAGAAAAATACGTAGTTTCTTTTTACCCCTGTGGCTATGACCCGCCTCTTCTTTCATACCTCCCCCCCCCGTCCCAGTGAATGGGGTCAAGGACTTTGACGCGCGCAAAAATTACCCTGTTCTCTATTGCTGCTTGTAAAATTACATGGATTCCTTTTTCTACTCAAATTTTATTAGATAGAAAAGTAATGGAGAATTTCATAATTTTAAAAAATTCTCTTGAAAAAAATTATATAGGTACTTTTCATACTTAATTTTTTTCTTTATTATAGTCTCACGTTTAAATATTTCTATTCGGTAAGTTAAGATTATAAAATAAACCTTTTTATTGTATCTGCACGTAATAATAGCAGAGAGTTTTGCTTATGTCTCGGATTTTGCAAAATATTTTGCAATGCAGTTGCTTTCATTTTAAGATTCAGTCATTAACAAACGGTAAATTTAGTGGTCGGCATTTGGATAGGATAATTTCTGTTTGTTTTATCTTTATTCATAATTTGAAATTATCCACGGGAAGTCTATGATTAATGCAATGTAATCACGAATAATTATCTGATTATTATCCATGAATAACTGATTAACCAAAATTCTCTGGATTATCTTGTCCAAACGCCGTCCACTAGGTAAATTTGTATTAATTTGGTTTAATATAATTCTGATTTTATTATTTATTTTTTTGTTGAAAACAAAACGACGTCATTAAAAGCAAGGTGAAAATATAAAACGATGATAGCAATCGAACGTTTAATAAATACAGTTTTTTTGTAAAAGACATTCCACTAAAAAATTATAATTGCTAAAAGTAAGATAGATGCCTCCTAAATTATGGCAATATGGCCTACGAACATAAAGGGTCTGCAAAAATGTCAAATACAATTGGGTCAATCACAGACCCTTTTTTATTGCTACGGTAAACGGTTCTAGCAAACGCAGCAGGGGTCACGGACTCTCGAGAGTGGGGACTGGGGAAAAGCTGGAATGGGGCAGCTCACAACCAATCACAAGAGAGATTAACCTGATGGGAGGTACAGCTTTACAACCACGAAATAATTCCTCTTTGACGCGTTTTACCATGGAAGAAGAAGGGTGTATGGAAGGGTCCTAGAGTGTTAAAGAGAGCGCGTTGAAAAATCGTAACTTCCCCCTTTTCATCCCCTCCTTCCCGAGTTTATCACCAACGTTGAAAGCTTCTGCGCAGTAGTAGAGGCGGTAGAGAGCGGCCGGATCTAAACAGTGTATCCCTCTCTCTGCTTGCGCGCCAATATTGCGCAGAGCAGTAATCGTGTTACAGCTAGTGCCGAGAGGAGAGGAGAGTTTTCCCACGTGACCCTACATTTCGCGTAGCCGTCTGCCTATTCACCTCACCATTCCATTACACCCTTCTTCTTCCATGGTTTTACTTCAGCTGATGACTACAATAAGAAAGGGGGAGGGTGGAAATTCATGGGTCTGTCGACATTTTTACAGTCCCTTTAAGGGTTTCACTATGGCCACACAAAATTGCCAGAAGTTATAACCAGAAGTGTTTGGTATTATCAGAAGGGAATAAGAGAGAAGGGACACACTTTATATCTCCATAATGCTTTACACTCGTAACAACAGTCTTACTAACCTCAAATCAACTACCCTTCACTGATTGGCTATCTAACTTCTGGCTTAGCTGTGACGTCACATAAGAAGGTGACGTCTCGGTTGACTTACATTGAAGGAGATAAAATTGGCCGAATTTCATGTTGATAAACGAAATCCAGCTGTGCAATTAATTTAGATACACGGGAATTGAGAACATACCAAAATCAGATAATTTGAAGGTAATAAATAGATGAAAACTAATTATTCTGAATTAATATTAAAAATAAAAATTAGTTTCAATAAAATACATACTTGAGGTTATAATTACACAAGAACGAAACATCGACAGCCCTAAGACAAATGGCCGCCTGATACCGAGGAGAACTTAAAGAACTATATTTGCAGTAAATTAGTTAAAACATGGTTAAAAGCTGTGTACTTGCGCAAAGGTTTCGCGGTTTTCTTGAGGTTGGTCGGTCTCTCGTTACCAAAGTAGGCTCTAATGTCTCCCTTCTCTCTTATTCCCTTCTGGTAGTATCTTTAAATAAAATTAACTTTAATTTGGTTTTATATAGGTACAGAGTATACATTATAATGCCATAATTTAAATTTTCAGAGTAATGACAAGTGGGACATAGAAACCTACCCTCATTCCTTTACGTACGATGTTCTGCAAAGATATAAAGTATCAGCTGAATTATACTACTCCAAGATAGTCATGTTTTCTCAACTAACATCAACTCAACGTGGGAGCTTTTTAATCAATCTTATAAATATACCATTATGGGTATGAAAATCAAAGACAAAAGTTCAACTGTTTTATGATTTTCTTTTAACCAGAACTATATTTCTGTGACATTACAGTTCTTGGGACTGCTGTTTGTGACTATATTCGTTCTATCAGCTCTGTCAAAGGGCTTTGAAAAATCGAGAAAATTCGGATCTTTATATTGGATGTACTTGGCTCCAATATTTCAACAAAGTAATGTAGCGATACGTTTATGGATAAGTTGAATTTCGTGAGAGCATAAGTGCATGAGATAAGTTTGTCACTTGTTACTGAGAACTTGTCTGGAAGTGACAAAGTTGAAACGTCATAGATTTCTCGCCTGAAAGATTTGGCCCGAGCAGTTGTCTCTTCTTGAATCCAAGCCTACCCCTATTTACTGTTATTGGCCATATTTTTCATGTCTAAATAACTTTCTTGACACTTTACCCGATGCAAGGTCATATCAGCCTGAGATAACTCTAACCTCATTTATACTGTACTAGCCGTTACCCGCGGCGTCGCTCGTGTGTAATAAGAACTCCCATCTAAAATGATATAAAGAATGTGTAGATTTTACTGATGACTAATATTTTTGTAGCACCTTAGGAGCGAAGGCACTCGGCGTTGCCCGTCATGCCCGTCGGGACATTTTTTATTACTTTTCACGCGGGCATTATTCCATAAAGAAGGGTTTTTAAGTTTTTGGCCGCCATTTTAAAAGATGGCAACAAATCGAACTCAAAAGACCATTCAGCCCATCTATAGGTTAAAGAAAACCAGTGTACTAAATATTTGTGAAATCGGTCGAAACGCGCGGACTTTGTTGCATAGAGAAATTATTTTACATTTCTGGTCGCCATGTTTTAAGATGGCAGCGGATTGGAAAAATATTTCTTAGTACGCGCCTACTACCAGGAGTTCATAATAACCCCCCTTCGGGGGGGAAGTACGAAACTTGCCATAGAGCTAATGGTAAAAATCGCGAACAACAAGATTTCGTCGTTGCGCATATAAAGGACTAGCCTGTTGATGGACATACAACTTTACAGTAGATTGTAGTCGTATCTATACTCCTTGGTTTTCGTTCCAAAACTTGGCTGGGATCTCCGTCGTTAAGAAAAATGGCGACTGGCGAGTATCATCATCATGTGGACGTAGAAACACGATGGAATTCTTGTATTAAAGATACTGAGAATCAATTTGTCCATACCGTTTTAATTTAACCACGGAATTCTCATACATATCACAAGAAAACATTAATGACTATAGTTTAAATGTTTTGTAGAAAACTAGAAACCATCGCAAAGCCAACTTCTTAGCCAAGGCTTAATGTACACCGCGGCTGAGCGCGCCGACAGACGCGACTCGCGAGCCATTTTCGCTACCAAAATCACAAGATAAAAATAATGCTAACCCGGAATATGGGAAATTAATGCGCGTGGGCGCTAAACATTGGGGTAACTATTTCTTTGGGAGTTAAGCGGTGTATAAATCCGCTGAGCTTTACGGCGAAACTTTGTTGTTACGGGCTTTTTAACCAGTTTCGTACTTCCCCCCGAAGGGGGGTTATTATGAACTCCTGCTACTACTTATGAGTAACGTTCCTGCAAATTTTCAGCCTTCTAGGGCAAGCGGTTTGGGCTGGGCGTTGATTATCAGTCAGTCCGTCAGTCAGTCAGGACTTTGATTTATATAGATATAGAATAGATAATGGTTATTTTACACTTTCATAGTAGTTTTGAGACAAGCGTAAACAGCTTGACTCGTTTCAGGTTTCCCTTTAAGATTCGTACACTCCGTTTCGGCTCACTTGTTAAACATATGGGTCTTGACATCAATAGTACTGAATATCGTCGTCACATCCTACATCACGGCTGACGTTTTCATTGGACAAAGGACAATTATAAATCATCCAGAAGACATACTTAAGGTCGAAAATCTAAGATACAATGCTCCTGGTCATATATTTAGTGTAAGTTTCTATTTATTTAGATACCCTTGCCAAAATCGCGGTTCGAATTTCAAGACTTATTTAAGTACCGTAATAAGTCCCCACTAGGTACACCGGCAGTCCAAAAACGAGACTTATTTGAGTTTGGATTTCTAAATTTACAAGACTTGTAGCAGTACCCCTCGAGTCTCTTAATTGGACATTTCATTAAGTCTCTTTTTTGGACATTCCATTAAGTCTCTTTTTTGGACACTATAGTAAGATTCTTTCGAATCTCTATTTTGGATACTATTGTAAGTTTCCATCGGGTGTTCATATTTTGATACTAGAGTAATACTCCCTCGAGTCTCTTTTTGGACACTTTAGTAAGATTCCCTCGAGTCCCTTATTTGGACATTATAGTAAGACTCCCCGAGTCACATTTTCGGACACTATAGTAAGATTCCCAGGAGTGTCTTATTGGGATACTATAGTAAGATTCCCTCGAGTTTCTTTTTTTGACACTATAGTAAGATTTCCTCTAGTCTCTATTTCGGATACTGTAGTAAGACTTCCAGGAGTGTCGTATTTGAATGCTAATGTAAGATTTCCTGCAGTCTTATTTTTTTGGACACTATTGTAAGATTTCATAGAGTCTTTCATAGCAAGATTCCCTCTAGTTGTTGTAACATTAGTTTCGAAATAATTACGAATACTCTTCTGTAGTTTTAAAAGTGAAAATTTTAATGTTTCGAGAGGAAGTACATCCTTCCACTTGCGCTCTTCTTTTACTTCTGCCTTTCTTTCTTCAAAAAACTAGCTTCAATAAAAAAAAAGGGGTATGGGGAGAGCGTGACTCAAAAAACTTTCCATTTCATGCGAGAGAACGTTTTTCTCTCCCAAAACCCCGCGACCTCCGTGAAGTGGGGTTTTTGGTCCTTTAGACCACCCTACACGTTATTTAGGAGTCTTAAAATCCCTCTACACTCTTATGGTTGCAACACTCTCCCCACCTATGAACGATTGTTCATACCTTAGTCCGTACAATTTATATTCTACATTTTTTTCTTATTCAAAATTTACGCTTCTGTTACATGAATTAAAGATACAAATACAACAAAAGAATTGAAAAACAATTACAAATCAAAATAAATTTCCAGCAATTCAGTTAAATCATTCAGTTTCAATTTCTAAAGGGCACAATAGATTTATGGGTCTTCTTAATGTTTTTCCGAACGGTAATTTAATTAAACATGATCTAACGCGACCATCGCGACCCTTGAAAACTTCTACTATACGGCATAATTGCCAAGTTTGGCGTGGTTGTTTATCTTCTACCAATAACACCATGCCTCCCATTTTAATCTGGCCGTCGCCTGGCTGCGACACCCTATGGGCTGACTTCAATTCTAGAATGTACTCGTAACGCCAACGAGACCAAAGTTTTTCCAATAAACTCTGGCGATACTTCCAACGTTTCGTCAATTCCACCTGTGTGGAATCCTTTGGTTGCGACTTCGACGCCCCTTTAGGGGGGAGTGATGTAGCTCTTTTACCCAATAGGAAATGGCTCGGGGTCAGAGGTGACGGTTCGTGGGGAGCGTTGTTTACGTACGTAATTGGCCTTGAATTAATTGTTGCTTCTGTTTCAGCCAAAAACGTTGTCATTTCTTCAAAGGACAAAAACGCTCGCCCCAGGATTCTCTTCATTACTTTTTTGGTCATTTGCACCACTCTCTCGTAGAATCCTCCCCACCACGCCGCGCGCTCAACAATGTATTTCCAAGTTATCCCGTTCTTTCCGAAGTAATTCTGTACTCTCGAATCTTCTATTGTGTCAAAAAGCGCTTTTAATTCCTTGTCAGCCCTCTTAAATGTCTGGGCATTGTCCGAATATACTACGCGAGGAACGCCTTTTCTAGCGACGAATCTTCTAAAGGACAACATGAAATTTTCAGTTGTCAAGTCTGACGTAAGTTCAAGGTGAACGGCTCTTGTGACCCCGCAGGTGAAAAGAGCGATATAAGCCTTCGTAGTTTGTCCCGCGTTCTTAACGTACACGGGTCCAGCGAAGTCCATCCCGGTAATTTCAAAGGAAGGAGCTTCGGTGACTCTGTCTCTTGGCAGGGGGGCAGTAAGTTCGCTGGCCGGCTGTGCCTTCCATTTCTTACATACAATGCATCGATTTAAAACTTTCTTGGCAAGTTGCCTTCCCCTCACTATCCAAAATTCTTCTCTCGATTGAGCAAGGGTATCCGAAAGCCCTGAATGCAAGACTCTTTGATGGGCGGAGTTTAATTGTAGCTCTGAGAAACGGTGTTGGTACGGAAGAAGAATCGGGTGTTTTTCGCTATAACTGAAGTCTGAAGCCTGCAACCGTCCCCCTACTCTTATTATTTCGTTTTCGTCCAAAAACGGGTTAAATTCTTTAATTTTCGAGGGGTTGGTTACTTTCTTCTTTGTCTTCAGCGACTTCAATTCTTCGGTGAAGGCTTCAGCTTGAGTGCGTTTCACCCAATGTTGTTCAGCGCTCATTAATTCTTCTGCGCTTAGTTCTCCCGACTTCTTCTTTCCAGAATTTCGAGTGTTATGTCCGAATCTCATGACCCAAGCTATAATTCTGACGGGACGTGATAATGTACTATATTTATTTAGGTCCAAAAGTTCGACCTTGTCTTCTACAGCGCAACTGTTCTGCGCGACTTCTTCGTAACATTTTCGCTTCTCGCTCTCGATTATCTGCTTAATGGCTGTATCAGATTCTTTAAATTTATGGTTCGACACGGGCCATTGTTCTTCTGGCAGTTCTAGCCAATTTGGACCGTTCCACCAGACTTCGTTTGAAATGAGTTCTCTGACGCCTTGTCCTCGACTTAAAAAATCCGCTGGATTTTCCTTTCCTTTGCAAAACTTCCATGTTTTGGGATCTGCTAATTGCTGTATCTCGGACACTCTGTTCGAGACAAACGGTTGCCATTTCTTAGCGGTTCCCTTTATCCAATGCAGCGTCACCAGGGAATCGCTCCAGAAGGTTATCCTCTCTTCCTGAATTTCTAGTATGGTTTGTAACCTTTTAGTTAGCCGTGCCCCAATTAGTGCGCCCATTAGTTCCAATCTGGGGAGCGTTATCTTTTTGATCGGACATACTCTTGTCTTCGACGCCACCATGCTTACACCGAATCTTCCAGATGTTGTCTCGTAGCGTATATAAACAACGGCGCCATATGCCCGCTCGCTTGCGTCGGTGAAACAATGCAATTGCGTTGATAAAATATCTTCTTCTAGGTGAGCTGATTGATAATATCGAGGTATGGTGACCTCACTCAAAAAGGGGAGATCATGTCTCCAGTCTTCAAACTTCTTTAGAAGATCCAAGGGGAGGGGATCATCCCAATCAACCCCTTTTTCCCAAATTTCTTGAAAGAGAATTTTGCTTTTGATTGTAAAGGGTGATATGTATCCGGCTGGATCAAATACTCTGGCTGACGTTTGCAGCACGCTGCGTTTTGTATTTTTGAATTCTTCTAAATATTCCAGTATCCGGTCAACTTGAAATCTGAACTCGTCTTCATTGGGATGCCATGAAATACCCAGAACCTTTAACATCTGCGTTGAAGCGGTTAAATCGACTTCTAGTTCTGAAGGGTGTTTATCTACCATTCCCTCATCTTGCCACTTTTTGCGTAACGCCAAAGAGTTGGTCTGCCACTTGCGGAGGTTCATTGCTCCCTCTTCCATTATTTTACAGGACTCCTTTGACCTCTTAAAAGCTGATTCGTCGTTCTTGTCTCCGGACACTAAATCGTCGATGTACAGATCGTTGTTCAGAATCTTGTACGTTTCGGGATACTGCTCTTTGTACTTCTGTAAATGATGCTTGATAGTGGCAGTCAGGAGAAACGGGCTTGAAGTGAGACCAAACAGGACTCTTCTCATTCGATAGATAATTACTTCAGGATCTTCTTTTTGGGCCATCTGGCTTGGATCATCTTTAAACCATAGGAATCTGACAGCGTCACGATCCTTTTCTGATAGGGAAATTTGCAAGAAAGCCTTCTCCACGTCAGAAACAATGGCGATCTTGTGTGACCGGAACTTGATAATTATATCGAGCAAATCGGGATTTAAATTTGGTCCCGGAATCAAACGGTCATTAATCGAGGGTTGGTTGTAATCATGAGATGATCCGTCAAAAACGACTCTTGTTTTGGTCGTCTCTCTGTCTTTCCTGATGACGGGTTGGTGAGGCAAGTAATTCTCCTTCAGTGGCCTGGCTTCTCTGTCATCATGAACTTCTTCAATAATTCCGGTTTTCAAATAGTCGTCGAATACTTCTTGATATGCTTGATAAAGCTCGGGATCTCGTTTAAATCTTCGTATTAAACTAAACAATCTCTTCATGGCCACGTTCAGATTGTTCGACGCTTCTCCATTGTCTTCTTTCCACGGTAAGCCTACCTCGTAACGTCCATTTGTAAAAGTAATGGACTCTTCTAATTTTTTCATAGCTTCTTCGTCTAAGGATGAGCTTTGGGAGGTCTTTTCAATAATACCTAGAGATTCAATCTCCCAAAATTGTTTTAGCACGTTTGCTACTGTATTTTCGTCTTCTACAGGTTGGGCTCGCGTTATAATAGTTGAAACGCTAATTTCACCTGTCGTTGTAGCTTGTCCAGCTGGACCTTGCAAAATCCAGCCAAAAATACTTTGCATGGCTACCATAGAGTCGTCTAATCTTCTACAGTTAGTCGTCATGGCCTTCCAATAATAATCTGATCCAATTAAGATGGAGATTCCGTCCGAAATTCCATTCTTATAAAATTCTTCTTCGGCCATTACGAGTCCTTCTCTTTCTAACTTCTTCCTTAGCTCTCTATCCGGTACCCGCAGAGTGGCGGAAGTAACTTCTGGGGACTCCAACGCCTCGATTTCCAGGGAGTTCCCGTTTTTAGAACTTCTTAAAGTAAGTTTTACTCTTCTACATACACAGAAAAAAGTGTGTTAATGATTTGAACACATTTTTGTGTTCAAAAATCAGATTTTGGTTTCTTGATATGTTTAAGTGATGAAAAAGTGTAATTTATTGAACACTTCGCTTAATTTTGGCGTTCAACTTCTAATTTTAGTTTCTATTTGGAAAAATTGTAACAGTTGAACACAAAATCTTAACACTTTCACAATGAACGCATTAAAAATTTAGGAACAGCGAACGCGATCATTTGTTTTCATGTTCTGTAAACCTTGTAGTTGAAGGCGTACTTCGTCGAAGCTTATTCGATATATACTCTGTTCCAGCTTTGGTTCTCAGCACACTCTAAGCTAGATCTCTATGTAACGTAGCTTTGTGCGTGCTGACGACTAAAGCTGGAACAGAGTATACACCGAATAAGGTCCCGTCGGAGATAGGAAGTTGCTTATCATATAGCGTGAAAACCTATTTCCTCACGCCCATTCTTTATATCCATGGTTTTTCTTTGTCGCCCAGGAATGAATTTAAACTTGAAGTAATTATACAATTCAATGATTCAGTGGCGTCGCTAGGCCTTTTTTTCGGGGGGGGGGGGGGGGGGGGTAAAGCCCCCTATTCCCCCCCCCCCCCCAAATTTCAAACTTAGACCCCTCTAAAATAATCACCAGACTGGTAAGCATATTTTTAAATAATAAATATTTGGAATGCGAATTTAATTTAACTATACGCCTTGAAAACGTTTCTTGGCAAAGCGCAGACGATGAGACGAACTCTCTGACAAAGCATTTTTGCAATTGCATTTACTTATGTTTGGGAAATTTTAATATTCCCTAAAATTCGTCTGCAACCTTTACTGCTGCTAATGTGCTAATAAGAAAACCGATCCCGAAAGTAACAGCACATAAGTTTTGGGCAGGATTTTTAAGCCTTGGCCCTTCAGAATATTAAAGGTGTAATCCTTTTTGTGGGTAAGTTTTAAGTAACTATTACAAGACAAAAATATATTTCAATACTTAATAGTCCTTTTACTAGCAAAATAACTTAAACCTCAGTACAGTAATACCTATTAATTATTAATTACAAGTAAGAAATTCTCGTACATATCTCTCTTGGACTCTAGAATGAGAGAGGTACAGTCGCCGCAATTAAAACCTTTTTTTCTCGCGACGTCTTGTTTCAACAAAAAGCCGCAAATCTTTATTAAAACAATACGATAAGTTTTTTTATCAATTGTATCAGATCAATAATTTGCGGCTTATTGTTGAAACAAGACGTCGCGAGAGAGAAAGTTTTTAATTGCGGCGACTGTACTTAACATGTTCGTACACTCTAAGAAAGGGAAGTGTAATTTAAGAAAACACTTTTTTTACACCTTAAAAACACCCAAAGAGAGTTTTATTACCTTGAGTTTTTGTGGGGCCAATTTAAGGTGTAAATTCGGTGTAAAATAAAACTTTTTAAAACCGTTTTGAAATTAAAAATGGAAAATTATAGTACTGCGGGTTTCTTAAATAAGGTCTTTCATTTTCATTAATGTTTTAATATTAAAGTCAATACAAACAGTAAAAAATTATTGAAAAACTTGATTGTTAAGCATTTTTTAAAGATGATATTCATGAAAGAATATATTTTTATCCTTTAAATAAAATTAACAAAGAAATTCGTAATCAGAGGGTATTGTACTTTTGTAAAACACTGCTAAACGTGTTAGGCGACACTCTGAAACGTGTTAGGTGACACTCTTAAAAGCGTCATGCGACACTCTTGCAGTGGGGTCGCTAAGTCTTTTTGGGGGCTTTAGCGCCCCTAAAATTTCAAAGTTAGCCCCCTTAAAATAATCCGTAAATTCTACTAAAAAACTGCTCGTATCCCCTAAAATTTTGTAGCAATATAGTGTAAAAAATTATTATGATAATTTCGTTCAGTTTCATCTTTGTAGAGATGAATTTCAATATCAAACAGTAGTGGGGACTAAAAGCAAATGGAAACTGAACTTATAAAAGACGAGTGAAATTCTTTCATCCACAATTGTCTCATAGTCACTAACTGATCGGTTCCGTACTCTTTATTAATAAAAGTTTGTAAATCTTTAATATACGAATAATAAACTTAAACCCCCCCACCCCCCCCCCCAAATTTCAAACCCTAGCAACGCTACTGCACTCTTGAAAGTGTTAAGCGATACTCTTAAAAGTATTGTGCGACACAAAAAAACGAGACTATGTTAGTAGGGCGACTACAGACGCCAACTTTTGTGACATGTCTTATCTTTATTTTGAGAATCATTAGAGTAGAAAATGAAATTTTTTTTTAAATATTGTAGAGTAGATTAGGTCAAACGCGTTTCTGGTGCTCGAAAAATTCTTAGTGAAAAGAGATTATTAAATTTAACAAGAACGTTTATATCTACTGCTTGGATATTATGGTCTCCAAAACCAACTTAATACCCGATGAAATTATAGTAATTAAAAACTTTCTGCCTTTTTCAGAGGCTATTAAGTCGGTAAAAATTACCAACTTTTATGCAGTTTCACACTGAATGCTAGAACTAGCATTCAGGGCCGGATTAAGCAATTTTGCACCGGGGGCCGCCCCCTTTAGTCGAAAAAAACAGAACAGCAAATGTCCCTAAGAGGGAATAGTTTAACTCTATGCGCCCCCAACAAGACTTGCGACCGGGGGCCAGTGCCCCCTCGCCCCCCTCTTAATCCGGCCCTGCAAGCATTGCTTAAAGCGGTATAGTTCTGCATGTAAGAACTTTCCTCTTAATTTAACTCAAAGTGGAACCTTGCTGTGAATATAGCACTGATTGCTAATAAATCACCCACTCTGAAAGGTGATATGCGACACTTTGAAAGGTGTTATGCGACACTCTGAAAGGTGTTATGCGACACTCTGAAAGGTGCTATGCCGCACCCTTTAAAGAATTGCACAACACTCATGTGAGAGTAAAAATTAAGTTTTAGTTCGATATAAGAGTTAAAAAGGTGTTAAACTGCACCTCTGTTGCACCATTTTATAGCACCAATTGCTCCATAAGTGTTATTAAACCCTTTCAGGGGTGTAAATGAACACCTGTAATGATGTCAAATTTGGCCCCAAACTACTTTTAAAGGTGTTAAAACGCGCCCCATTTTCTTAGAGTGTATGCTTAACACGTAAAAGACGTTCAAAACCGAAACAAAAATCGTCTTGAACACATTAGAAAGTGAACATATTTTCACTTGAACATGTGCTCATTTTTGAACATGTATAGTAGAAAGAGTCGCATGAAGGTGTTCAGGGATTGTGTTCAGCTCCTGAACACATTTTCTGCATAATTAACATGTTCAGAGGCAGAGCACTTAAATAAAACACGTTCAAAATCAAACACAAAATGGCTTGAATGCATTAGAAAAAAGAACAGATTTCTATTTGAACATGTTCTCATTTTTGAACATGTATAGGAGAGTGTTGCATGAAGATGTTCAGGGATTGTGTTCAATTTCCTAACACATTTTTTTCTGTGTACGGCTAAAATCGGTGTTTTCTTTTTAAAGGGATAGATGACCAATTCTTCCACTCCAATAACTGGGAGATTCAGCTGTTTCGAAACGTTTTCTCGAATAAAAGTTCTTTGGCTCCCCCCGTCAAATAACACGCGTAGCTCCATACTATTGTCGATGCCATATACGATAACGAGAGCTGTTTGTAATAATACTGTAGAGGCTTCCCCGTTGATCGCGCTTATCTCTGACATCGCGGTTTGATTGACAATCTCCGCCTTCGCCTCCGTGTTTTCGCAAACGGCAGCGTGATGGCGCTTCTTACAGTAGTAACAGGTTAATTTGGTATTGCAAAACCTCGCCAAATGTTGCCCGTATACGCAGTTATAGCAGCGCGCTTTTTTCTTCAAAATCTCCTTCCTTTCTTCTATTGTATACTTCTTACACTCTTCAGCCTTGTGGCTCTTGGCACAGAAAATGCAGGTGTTTTCGGCGTTAGCGGCCAGCGCTACGGTGGAAAATCTTTCTCCTTTTTGAGCCGTAGGCTTGTACCCGTTATTTTGGGGTTTAGCATTTCCTATTACTCTCGGTGCACGAGGTTCGCGGGAGGTGGCATTATTGGTATCAGAAGTAGGGGTTTGCTTAAATGAAAAGGCTCGCTCCCTACTCTGTACTTCGTCTCTTAAAAATATTAACAATTCTTCGATTCTAATTTTTTGCCCTATCCCGTCATTTTGTCTTAATCTACTAAAATCTAAACCGATATCATTTGGAAGTTTACTCATGACTATCGGGCCCAATAATTGGCTATCTGCTGCATTAATGCCTAATGCTTGTAAGCTCTTAACTTCTACCTCACAAATATCAACAAACTTTCGTAATTCTACGATATCGTTAGACCTTTCTACTGCAGGAAGATGGGTCAACTTATTGATATGCGCTATAACTAAAACATCTTGACGTCCAAATCTATTTTTCAATAGATCAATCGCGATCTTATAATTTTCCGACGTAACGGATAGACCAGTAATTCTCGTGGCCGCAGCTCCTTCTAAATATGACTTTAAATAAGTAAATTTAGTAGTATCATGCCAATTACGTAAATGAACTGCGGCTTCAAATTGAGACCAAAAACTGGTCCATTCGTATACGTCCCCGTCATATTTTGCTATTTCTAATTTTGGTAACACCAATTGTGATTGATCATGCGCTAAATGTTCGTAAGGAATTGGGACCTGTACTTGCGTAGCTGATGAACTTTCTTCCGCTTCCGGTGGCCGCTCCTGACTGTTGTTAGCTGGAGCTGATGGAATGTTAGTGTTTCTTGGAACAAACACACGGGTTTCCGGAGCTGATGGAATGTTAGTGTTTCTTGGAACAAACACACGGGTTTCCGCTGATAAACTTGTAGACCCTGACGCGGACCGCACCGACTCTTCTTTATTGCAGTTCGTTATCGCGAAGCTCAATTTAGTCTTATAAAAAGTTAGTCTGTCCGCAATATCAGCACTCGTATCCGCCTCCGCCGTAACTTCTTCTTCTGTCGATAAGTCGCTTGACGCGATCTCATCGAAAATGAATGCGTCCATTCGTTCCAACGTCGTCTTCTTCTGAGTTAAAACCGTGAGCATTGATTCCAAATTAATGATATTAGTTGGATCATTGGCTAGCTCATCGTCGATCTTCTTTAGTAACCTGGTTACTTGGGCACGCACTGGTGCTCGCTTCTTCCTAGCGGCTACGACCTCGGCCGAGTCCTCGTAGTTCGCCATTTTCTTCTTCTTCTAATTCGCGATTATTCCGATATTAAAATCTTCTAAGTTCTAATTGACCCGTTCTTCGATATTAATTAGCTAAGGGTCCCGGGTTTCGGCACCATTTAATGTTGTAACATTAGTTTCGAAATAATTACGAATACTCTTCTGTAGTTTTAAAAGTGAAAATTTTAATGTTTCGAGAGGAAGTACATCCTTCCACTCGCGCTCTTCTTTTACTTCTGCCTTTCTTTCTTCAAAAAACTAGCTTCAATAAAAAAAAGGGGTATGGGGAGAGCGTGACTCAAAAAACTTTCCATTTCATGCGAGAGAACGTTTTTCTCTCCCAAAACCCCGCGACCTCCGTGAAGTGGGGTTTTTGGTCCTTTAGACCACCCTACACGTTATTTAGGAGTCTTAAAATCCCTCTACACTCTTATGGTTGCAACACTAGTCTCTACTTCGGACACTGTAGTAAGACTCCCTGGAGTGTCGTATTTGGATGCTATTGTAAGATTTCCTCGCATCTCTTATTTGTATACTATTATAAGATTCCCTGGAGTCTCTTGCTTGTATACTATTGTAAGATTCCCTCGAGTCTCTTCCTTGTATACTATTATAAAATTCCCTGGAGTCTCTTGCTTGTATACTATTGCAAGATTCCCTGGAGTCTCTTACTTGTATACTATTGTAAGATTCCCTGGAGTCTCTTACTTGTATACTATTGCAAGATTCCCTCGATTTTCTGTTGTTTAATTGCAAATTGCAAAAAAAAAACAAGGAAAAAACTATGCTGGTACACTCTAAGAATATGGGGTGTGCCTTAACACCTTTAAAAGTAGTTTATATGGGTCCAAATTTGACACCGTTACTGGTGTTCATTTACACCCCTAAAAGGGTTTAATAACACTTATTTGAGCAATTGGTGTCAAAGATAAGAATAAAATGGTGCAATAGAGGTGTAGTTAAACACCTTTTTAACTCTTATATCGAACTAAAAGGTAATTTTTTACTCTCATATGAGTGTCGCATAACACCTTTCAGAGTGTTTGATTTATTCGCGAATAGCGCTATATTCATAGCAAGGTTCCACCTTGAGAGAACTTAAGAGGACAGTTCTAACATGCAGAGCTATAACCCTTTAGGCAAGTGTAGTTCTCTCATGCAATGTGAAACTGCACAAAATCCAGCGTGAAACTGCATGATATGTTGGTCATTTTCACCGACTTAATAACTTCTGAAAAGGCAGAAAGTTTTAAATGAGTAAAAATGCATCGGGTGTTAAATTGGTTTTGGAGGCTATAATATCCCAGCAGTAGATACAGACGAACTCGTTAAATTTAACAATCTCTTTTCACGAAGAGTTTTTCGAACACCAGAAACTCGTTTGACCGAATCTACTCTAAAATATTTAAAAAAAAAACATTTTCTACTCTAATTTTACTCAAAATAAAGATAAGACATGTCACAAAAGCATGTGCCCCACATGTTGGCCTCTCAAGCTGGCGTCTATAGTCCATAACGGTGGAACTTATTCTACGCTACACCGTGGCCACAGGTCTCTTCAAGGCCTGAATATGTGGGTGCACAATATGCCTCTGACGTTGGTGCAAGGATGTGAGCCCCCCTCTCCCCAATTGTAACAATAATAATAATAGTCGCCCTACTGTGAGGCCAGTACCTAACCTAGTCTCGTTTTTTTAGTGTCACACAATACTTTTAAGAGTATCGCGTAACACTTTCAAGAGTACAATAGCGTTGCTAGGGCTTGAAATTTGGGGGGCTTAATCTTATTATTCGTATATTAAAGATATACAAACTTTTATGATAAAGAGTACGGAACCGAGTTATTGACTATGAGACAATTGTAGATGAAAGAATTTCGCTCGTCTTTTTTAAGTTTAGTTTTCGTTTGCTTTTAGTCCCCACTACTGTTTGATATTGAAATTCATCTCTACAAAGATGAACCTTAACGAACTTTTCATTATAATTTATATACACTATATTGTTAAAGAATTTTAGGGGGCTACGAGCAATTTTTTGGTATAGTTTACGGATTATTTTGAGGGGGCTAACTTTTAAATTTGGGGGCGCTATAGCCCCCATAAAAGGCCTAGCGACGCCACTGCGAGAGTGTCGCATAACACTTTTAAGAGTGTCACCTAACACGTTTAGCAGTGCTTTATGAATGTACAATACCGTTGGATTAAGAATTTCCTTGTTAATTTTATTTAATGGATAAAAATATATTCTTTCATGAATATCATCTTTAAAAAAACGTTTAAAAATTAAGGTTTTCAATAATTTTTACTGTTCGGATTGACTTTAATATTAAAACATTAATGAAAATGAATGACCTTTTTTAAAAAACCCGCAGTATACTATAATTTTACATGTTTAATTTCAAAACGGTGTTTTAATGGTGTTATTTTACACCGAATTTACACTTTAAATTGGCCCCTAAAAACTCAACGTAATAAAACTCTCTTTTGGGTGTTTTTACGGTGTTTACACCATTTTAACACTTTTTTAACACTTCCATTTCTTAGAGTGTAGAAAGAATCGCTTTCCAATCTCAAAAACTAAGCCTTATTTGGTGAGATTAAAATGTGTCTTATAGGAGTCCTACAATAAGTCGCAGATTTGTGTTCTCAATCAAGTCTAGAAAGAATCGCTTTCCAATCTCAAAAACTAAGCCTTATTTGGTGAGATTAAAATGTGTCTTATAGGAGTCCTATAATAAGTCGCAGATTTGTGTTCTCAATCAAGTCTAGAAAGAATCGTTTTCCAATCTCAAAAACTAAGCCCTATTTAGTGAGATTAAAATGTGTCTTATAGGAGTCCTATAATAAGTCGCAGATTTGTGTTCTCAATCAAGTGTAGAAAGAATCTCTTTCCAATCTCAAAAACTAAGCCTTATTTGGTGAGATTAAAATGTGTCTTATAGGAGTCCTACAATAAGTCGCAGATTTGTGTTCTCAATCAAGTCTAGAAAGAATCTCTTTCCAATCTCAAAAACTAAGCCTTATTTGGTGAGATTAAAATGTGTCTTATAGGAGTCCTATAATAAGTCGCAGATTTGTGTTCTCAATCAAGTGTAGAAAGAATCTCTTTCCAATCTCAAAAACTAAGCCCTATTTAGTGAGATTAAATTGTGTCTTATAGGAGTCCTATAATAAGTCGCAGATTTGTGTTCTCAATCAAGTGTAGAAATAATCTCTTTCCAATCTCAAAAACTAAGCCTAATTTGGTGAGATTAAAATGTGTCTTATAGGAGTCCTATAATAAGTCGCATATTTGTGTTCTCAATCAAGTGTAGAAAGAATCTCTTTCCAATCTCAAAAACTAAGCCTAATTTGGTGAGATTAAAATGTGTCTTATAGGAGTCCTATAATAAGTCGCAGATTTGTGTTCTCAATCAAGTCTAGAAGCAATCCTTTTACAGTCTCTAAAACCGAGCCCTTTTATGTAAGACTAAATTTAGTCTCAAAGGAGTCCAATATGAAACCATTATATTTTTTAACAATTTTTGAGACAAGTTTGGTACCCAAATATCCTTGATCCTTATTTTAGACTTACTTTATACTAAAATAAGACTCTCATTTTGGTAAGGGTAGCTCTATAAAATAAGATTTTTGCATATAGGAGAACATTTGCTTTTTGACTTTTGTATGTTTCAAAGTTGTTCAATGTAGGTAATATTCCCAAAGGTGAGGTTTTATGGTGGGTTGTTGCATGGCTGCTAACCACAGATAATCGAGAACGATCTAGACAATCCAGTGTACTTGAACTCCTTCTGGAACATTACTTTCGCGGCCCGAAAAATAGGTTTTTTGAACAAGTAAAAGAGGGTGAGCGTTAAGGCCTGTCCAGACTGACACATTTTGCGAGTTCGCATCTTCGCTTTGCTTGTTTGCAAGATCGCGCTACTGTCCACATTGGGTTTTCGCTACTTTGCGTCCTCACCTCGCGAAGATACAAATTTCTCGCAACTAGGCCTAGAATTTCGCTCCTTTACGAGAAAAGCACCAATCACTGACGAGAGGAAGGCTGGGGCGATTAGTTTCCTTTTTCTCTTTGGACAACGTCGATGGAGAAGGGCAGATGGCGCAATGATTGCTCTAACTTTAGCGGCTCTCAGAATGGGAAAAGCAAAATTTTTGCGTGTATCAGAACAGATGTGCAAATGTTTTTCGTGATCTGTTGCGAAGATGCGAATAGACGAAGGCGCGAACACGCGAGCGCGAGTTCAATGTGGACAAAGCTAAAAGTAACGCAACCATGATTTTAAAGGAGGGCTGGTTCTGCATAAAATTATGTCACATTAAATTTACTCCCCGAGAAGAGATTTCTACTCTTTAAATCGTTTGACAGAAACCACAGTTACGGAGATTAATAGGAAATAGCCTTTGTGTGTAAATATAAATAGCCTATGGAAAATCTAATGTACCGTTGGAACTAAATGTCTGGGAAATATTTACTGGCATATCCTTAGATTTCTTTGTTACAATGTTTCGTTAGAGCGCATACGAGACTAATTCGGGGCCACCCCCTTAATCATATCTTGGACTTTGGAATCAATCAGTGCTTCTCATTAAAAAAAGTTTATTTTAAGGGCATATTAATTCCTTCTCACTCTAGCACAGAACATAAAGTGCTCAGAACCAGATATAAACTGATCGTATCTATTTAAAGGGATACCCCGGGAAAATTGGTGAAAGAATACGAAGCCGATTTTTCGATTGGTCTGGAATGTCTTGGGACAATTATTTCTCAAGAGTGCTGTCTGGCCAAATGGTGTATATCACGTGGTATGAAGAAATCAAAAATATCGATGAGTATTGTAAAAGAGTGCCGAGCAGTAGTATTCGACCACGATTTTACATGTCGCCTTTCATCGTTAAGTCTGATTTTATTGGATTTTATGTGAACAAAAATCATTCCTTTGATAAAGACGTCATGGCTGGAATTAACAGAATGTAAGTCATGTTTTACCTTATTCCAAGAAACACAAATTTTTAATTTTGGTCTACAAATTTACTAATTAGGCTATTATAGAGAATGTATTGTCAATCTAATTGGCACAGAATTCGTGGAGGTAGAACTATCTCCACTCAATTTCCAATATGGCGATATGTCTTACTGTCATGAACCAAAGGTTCTCTCAAGCAGCTGAATATTGCATTTCCTATTTTCGAGTTATGAAATGCTGCGCAATTTCCCACAACAGCGGTTGTCTAAACAGCGGTTTAGCAGTACAATGTTTCATAATCATGTGTCATACTCGGTTTGAGCAGCGGTTCTCCAAACAGCTATTTTGAAAAAGAAAAAAAACTTCGGTGGCGCTAACGTTAGACACCTGAAACTTTCAGGACATGAAATTTGATTCTTTAGACACAATTCGCTATGATTTCAGCTTTTTAACTCTTTTAAATTTTGCACAATATCCTATTTACAAAACCCCTTGGAGGAACCAAAATGTGAACAGTCGCTGGTAAATGTAAACACCCTGACCCTAAAAAGTGAACACGGGACCCAATTGTGAACACCAATGTTAATCTAATGGGAGGAATAAAAAAGGCCCTAGTTAAAAAGCTACCATTACGTAGGGCCTAAATTCATGCACCTAGATTAAAGTTTACGCAGATTTCATAAGTGATAATTGGATAATATAGTTGAAAACCATACCTGAGTCAAAATGCTCAATAATTCGTTGAGAAGTCACATTTTATTCAGTCCCTAGCATAACAGCTGACTCGGTTTGCCGTTTTCCCGAATCCCGCCCAATAAGTAGAGGTAGCTACGGCCCTCTTACGGATAAATTGATAACTTTACTAAAGGCGCGAAATTTGAGTATTTTTTGGGTCAATGATGTATTTTGAAGTTAGTATTATCCGAAAGTAGGTTTTTTATACCACTGTTACGTTTTATATTTAAGTAAAATAGCTTAAAAATGATTCTAATTTACCTAGAAACGTCGTGTTCACATTTGCAATTTTTACTTGGTTTTTTCCAACTCTATTTTTGAATCGAATTCCGAATCGAAACCAGAGATTTTAATATCAATTTTATAGCGAAAAACGTGATCTATCTAATGGTTAAAGGTTTGTTATCGTGGGATTATTGTAACTCTTGCTAAAGCTTATTCCCCGATGGTACTGTATTAAGAAACATCTAAAATTGGCATCAACTTAAGTCCGAGTTGGTGCGTATATTGGTCCGTATCTTTCATCCACGTATTCCTACAATATTCTAACCATTTTTATCGTAATCCTCGATATTCAATCTACAAATTGAGCCCTTTTAAAAGGAGTTTGAGCCGCTCAAAAATTAGTTACAAAATTTTAAAGAAAAAGTGTTCACATTTAGAATCGTTCACAATTACCGGTACCAACCCTATGACTCATCACTTACACATAACGTTATGATTTCCAATTAACACAAGTTACTTTGAAAACATTTCCAATTTTCTAAACCTTTTCTTGTTGATTTTAGAATCCGGTACGCTGCTTCTGCTTGTCTCGGTGAAGAGGCAATAAACAGAGCTTACTGGAAGGTGGGATGCGTCACGTCAGAAGATGTGAAAGACAGGCATACAGACGACGAAGAAGAATGCAGAATCTTGATGAGCATTTTTGTTATAATCCAAATTCCATCAATCGCGATTTTAACCTACGAGATAATCCGCAATCTATGCTGTCATAAGTTCAATAATAATCGAACCTCAAAGCGAAGAACCACCTTCAATCGTTCAAGATCAACTAAATTTTTCCAAAGCACAGTTTACATTAAACGTAAACTATAAACTTTGGCCGTACGGTAACAAAATACGCCACTAAGATATAATGTGGTGAGACATACAAAGATATCTTAGAGCCGTCGACTCAAAATGTTCAACGACGTCTTAAGATTTAAAGACAGAAGCCACCAAAATATGACGGGAAAATTTATTCTACCACATGTTGTAAAAATGAAGGTACCATCGCAACTCCGTTCAAGTGCTCCAATTTTAGTTTTGAAGGGCACGTTGCTAAAATGATAATAACTGTGATTACAATAACTTGTAACACGTTCTCACCATGTCGAGAAGTGTTAATAGCTAAATTTATCTTTGAATAATAATTTGTGAGTGAGTGAATTTTACAAATGCACATTTTGCTCGAAAGATTGTGGTAGAACAAAACTATTGGTTAAATTTAAGATTTTGAAAGCATTTACTTAAATTGCTTGATTCAAATTTCGCATGTTTAAAATAGAATCTATTAAAGGGAGAGAGTTTGTTTGATCCTTTTGTACCTTCTCATTTGCATAGAATAAAATCTGAAGTACCAAACGTATTTATTTACACCCTATATTAGCAGCCTATAATATGGTATAGTGACGTCATCCGTTGGCAGTTTGATGAAGGAAGGTGGTGGTCTGATCTTTTCCAATTTCCACACTGTTTAGTACAGCTTTACTTAATTTCGACTGAAAATTGCCGGAGCATGCCCTAAACAGTCGGTGACATATGCATCCAGAAAAAAACACCAAGATAAAAGCTAAATAAGGAATATACTCATTTAGAGTATCCCTGGTTTTTATAGATGGAGAAACTTAATTCAATTCCTCCGTCGCCCGTTTTAACAACATCTCCTTATGGTCTCCAAAAAGTACTCGTATTAGGGAAAGAAAACTCAACGCCACCATCACCTATTCCATAATCGTTTATAGAGATGGATCATACGTTTGTAATGCCCACCCAATCAAATGGCCATTCCGAAGAGCCTGTTTGAACCATTCTAGTTTCAAAAAACTTCTGTATTACAATAGGTCAGTACCCATACTTTTTATTTTTCTTACAATAGCTTTAGTGAACTCTTCCCGGTCGCGCACAGTATTTCTGATAAGCATACACGAGATCCCGTCAGAAAAGTAACTCTAACCCACCCAAGTCCACCCCCGAAAATGCCCAATGCAGATATACTACCGTAAATTTGAAAGAACTCAAAGCTTTCTCTAGCAAAATAGACGATAATAAATTCGTACTGACTTATCTAACACCATGAGTGAATCATATACTAGCTCCCTATAAGTTACTCAGTCACACTGGCCTAATGTATCCAGCATTTTCTTCCGAATAGTAGTCGAGAGGAGGGGAGGCGGGTGAAAGTGATAGTAGACGGCGCCCTCTCTTAGGGCTTTGAAATTAATATATCGAGAACTTGAAAGTGACGATAGTTCCAAATGGTATTAACGGTTTTTGAGGTTTTGGTTTCTTTGCGTCACATTCATTCTTTTACTTATTTAAAAATAATTTGGGTCTCACAGCAGGCTTCGTTAAAAATGTGTTAGGCCTTTCTTTAAGTTTTTCTATTAGTTCTTTAGACGCATTATTAAAAAGTTTAGTAAGGTTTTCGAGATGACTATGAAGTTGTTGTTTAGCTCTTATTTTTTGATAAAGTTTGGTTCTCTCACCATAAATAGTTCCTACCTCTGAATGTTGCCTACGGAATAAAATTTTTTATTCCGTAGGCAACGCTCTGAAGTCTGAATTTAAATGAGTTTCTATCATTTGGGCTGTGTCAAAAAATATCCAAAATTCTGCCATTTTAATGCGAAAATATAAAACTTCCTATTGCGCCAACCCTAACCCATTAAAATAATTTCAAAGATAAAATACGACTCTGAACCGCCCGCAAACAATCACAACATTTCTAAAACGTCGTATGCTTATACTAACTACCTTTCAGTTCAAAGTTTCATTGGTTGATCTCCTTTTCCGGTTTTTTACCGGAAATACGTAAGCGCCGGGAGAAGTGTTATTTTCTCTCACTGTAGGTCGCATATAGGCAACACTTTTCTGGCGGGAAGAAAACGCTGGATACATTAGGCCAGTGTGGCTGAGTAACTTATAGGGAGCTAGTATATGATTCACTCATGCTAACACCCAAAAGAAAGCTGACCAAATAGAAAATAACCAAACCCATTTTGAAAGTATCCTAAGCAAAGTCCAGTTAGAAGTTCAAGACATTGCCCCACTTAAAATCAGAGTTACCGAACTTGAAAATGACCAGTAGATGCAAGGAAGCAATCTGGTTCAGATGCCGAGGAAGCAATTTGGATCAGATGCCGAGGAAACTCGTATGCGCATAGACAATCTTGAGGTCACAATTAGGCAAAAATACTTGGTAATTAGAGGTCTCAAAGACAGTGATACCGAATCGCGCGACCAATTATGAAAAGGCGTTAACAACCCACTCAATAAAAAAAAACTTGAAGTTGAGGTGCTCGTAACACCAAACGAAGTGATTTGTAGAGGCCTTTTTTCTAACGGGCAAGATAGGAAAGTAGGCCAAATCATACGACCTATAAATGCTCTCAATCTAATTAAGACTAATAACTCCTATCATACTTCAATCTAATTAATCTTAATACCTCCTATCATATTTCAATCTAATTAACACCATTGGAAAATAATGTATAGCTATATATTATTTTCCTATGTAAAGAATAATAAATGCTATAATATTTCAATATAATTGAGATTAATCTAGGCTAATTAACTGGAGAAATTAAAGAACTTACCATTGTGCAAGCAGGCGCAGAAATGAAGAGTGCTAATTAAATTTCGTTACGAGAAAACAAGAAATAGCCATAGGGTGAGTGGGTGACGTCAGAGAGAATTTATAATAGGGAGTGGAAACTGGGGAATATTATGTATCTCAAAAATCACATGATCAACAAAACTGGCCAGGTCTATTTCCGGTATAATTTTTTGTGGCCCCTCCTTCTAGGGTGGGTCTAGAATGTTGCGGGAGGGTCTAGGGGAGATAGGCACTACCTTTTTAGGGAAAGGGAAACGTCTGACCTTAAATAACTCCAAATGGCGCCAGTTGCACTCGAAATCGCGAACCCTTATTGGGTAATTGTACAACCAACAGGGATTGAGGGCAAACTTTAAAATTAAAGGAGAGTCAACTGACCGGAAATTTACCTGGCCAGTTTTAGCGTCGCAGCCTACTTGTTTGAGCTACATTGTATTTAGCACTGTCAAGGTCAAGAGCTTCCACTCCTTATTATAAATTCTCTCTGGTGACGTTACAAACGCAAAATTACCTAATAAAAGTTGTAAAAAATAACTACAATTAAAAAACGATAAATAATTAGGTTAATCATTATTTTCGTGTAATTTTAGGGCTATAAGTAATATTTTTAATCATAAAAGAATTTAATTCAAAAAATACCTGAAAACTTGCGGCAAAACCAAACGCCTTCAAACTGCGCCCTCTATTCACGGAAAAGCATGCCAAATAGTTATTAATGTAATTACCCATATCTAATATGATTAAAGGCAACAAGACAATATTAATTTAACAATTAATTCGAAATGGATCAATCATTTTACATAAATGAAAGGAAAGAAATTAGTTTCAAAATCACAAACTCTGTTAACTCTCAATATTTAATATTGTGCTTTATTTTGTAAAATAAAATTTCGTTACCTAGAAAAAACAGTTGCAATTCGTAATAAATTTGTTCTCATGTAGAATCACTTATCAATTAAAACGGTATCTTAAGTAAATAATTTCAACTGAGACACATAATTAAACAAAAATTAGACTGCCAGTAAAGTTTTTAGTAAATATAGTGTTATATTTATTGAAAAATATCAAGTAAAAGTTTCAAGGCGGTGAAATGGCAAATTAGCGTCGTCTACAGTAGAGGATTGAAAACTTAGCGTCGTCTGCTGTAGAATTGAGGTACTCACATTTTTTATTAAATTAACATACTTAGACTTATTGATTTTGATGAAACTTGAAAAAGGCACACCTTGAATAGTTACTTGTTAGTTTGAAAGTATTCCGAAACGTAACTTCGCTTTAGTTTTTAAATGATTCGATGTGCTGGACCACCAAAAACCCCGTGTTATTCCTATGGGAAAATCAGCTAAAATCTGTGAATTTTCATTTAACATTACGCGAGGGTGTGGGTTCTTATCTAGAAGGGCCTACCGGCCCTCTAGAATACTAGATACATCTTCACATTAATTAGAAATATATGACGTTGTATGTCGTACTAGATATTCATTCGAAAATTTATACATGTTATACAGGCAGGGCAGGATTAAAGGGCACTGGCCCCCCGGGGGCAAGGCTTTTTGGGGGCGCATTGAGTTCCCCATCCAACTATACTAAAATCTTGGAGATCGAGTAAACAGAAGCCAATTAATTGAGGAAAGCGTTCACTAACATACTCCTCCATAGGAATATCATTACACCCATTTTTGGTGGCTCATAACTCTGGTTCTACTAGAGATACGTGGATGTCTTTTGACTATATTATAGTCCTATTTGTCCCCCATCCAACAATACTAAAAACTTGGGGATCGAGTAAAAATGGGCCAAGTAATTGACAAAAATGTTCATAAACAGACCCTCCATAGGAATAGCATTACATCCAACTTTGGAGGCTCATAACTCTGGTTCTACAAGAGATAGGGAGATGTCCTTTCAGTATGTTATAGTCCTATTTGCCCCGATTCCAACCATAGTAAATACTTGGGGATCGAGTAAAAATGGGCCAAGTAATTCACAAAAATGTTCATAAACAGACCCTCCATAGGAATAGCATTACACCCAACCTTGGAGGCTCATAACTCTGGTTCTACAAGAGATAGGGAGATGCCCGTTGAGTATGTTATAGTCCTATTTGCCCCGATTCCAACCATAGTAAATACTTGGGGATCGAGTAAAAAGGAGCAGAGTAATAGAGAAATAGTTCATAAAGATACCCTCCATAGGAATAGCATTACACCCAACTTTGGAGGCTGATAACTCTGGTTCTACTAGAGACAGGGAGATGCCCTTTGATTATGTTATAGTCCTATTTGCCCCCCCCCTCCATCCAACCATAGTAAATACTTGGGGATCGAGTAAAAAGGGACCGAGTAATATAGAAAAAGTTCATATTAAACAGACCCTCCATAGGAATAGCATTACACACAACTTTGAGTATGTTTTAGCAGGAATGTATGGAGGGGCTGGAATGACTAAGGGGGCTCTCGTTGTACCCTTGATGGTGGAAACATAAGGCGAGTCTTTTTTTTATTATTAAGTGTAGCTCCTCCCCCTACGTCTGTTTAGCTGTCTACCGAAGGCGAAAAATGACATGACTCGTTAAAAAAAGGCATGGCAGAAGTGATCTTTTAGATTTTTTAAAGTTAAATGCGCTGATTCGCCGCCGTTCGCGTTCATATTCCATTCTCTCAGACTAGGCACAGGACCTAGGGTAGAGGGTGGAGAATTATAGCAAACAAGTTTTTTGGCAGCCAATGAATGAATGAAAATAATTTAAGTGGTAAATACGATTTTTACGTCAGGCTATGATTTCACTAGCGTAAATTAAACCACGCCAGTTGTTTCCAAGATCATTTCACGCCGATTTGGATTTGACCTTAGCCATTCCAACCCCTCCATGCATTCCTGGTTTTAGTCAGGGCCGGATTAAATGGGGGCGAGGGGGTACTGGCCCACCTACGCAACGCTTGTTGGGGGCACATTGAAAAAACTATTCTCCCTTAGCAACATTTGGTGTACCTTTTTTTCGACTTAAGGGGGCACACATTATCTCGGCCCCCGGGTGCAAAATTGCTTAATCCGGCCCTGTATGCCGTACGTAACCTGGAAAAGCCTATAAGTCAGGGATTTGGAAAACGGGGAAAAAGTCAAGGATTTCGTTTGGTTTCGAGCTAGAGCTATGCTAAATATGGGCTAGGTTCCTTTGGACTCTGGTAAACATCTTAAAATAGGCAGGGATATTGGCAAAAAACAAAGAATAATCTCTTCTCACTCCCATAAAACACCATACCATTACGATGTAGCCTTAAGTTCATAAGATATGTTCCATAAGTTTGTTACTTGTTACTGAGAGGTTGTCATGAAGTGACGTAAATGGAACGTCATAGATTCTCGTGAATCATAGATTCTCGTGGTGAGGCGCTGTCAAAGGTCTAGTACAGACTAAATAGGAAAATGGTCTGCAAAACCGCGTGGCTTCGGTCTCGTACTATACAGGGTGTTTCTGAAAGGTCTATCAGAAATTAAAGGGGGTGTTCTTTGGGTGATTT
This sequence comes from Phalangium opilio, assembly GCF_054372755.1. Classification (NCBI taxonomy): domain Eukaryota; kingdom Metazoa; phylum Arthropoda; class Arachnida; order Opiliones; family Phalangiidae; genus Phalangium; species Phalangium opilio. Next base: position 92,304 of record NW_028324243.1, read on the forward strand.
CGACTCAAAAATATTCTATGACATTTTGCCTTAAGAGCCACCGTTTTAAAGTTATGATTGGAGTGTTTTACGGATGATCCCTTAAATTTAATTAAGAAACTCAAAAGGCGACGCTAAATTAACTAAGGGGTCATCCGTAAAACACTACAATCAGAACTTTAAAACGGTGGCTCTTAGGGCAAAATGTCATAGAATATTTTCGATTCATAATCACCCAAAGAACACCCGGGCCTTTAATTTCTGATAGACCTTTCAGAAACACCCTGTATAGTTCAAGCTTAAGTCTATCATTACGAAGTATGGGTAATGTCATACTTCTAGAACATATATTATGATGTAAATAAGAGGGAAAGTCACATGGGTAAGTCTCTGACTTCCATCTCGCTATTTGGCACCTGCACTACAGTCATTTTACATCACGAGACTGCGCAGAGAAGGCAATGTATCAACCTGCTTGTATGTTCCGATACAGAGGGTTGCCTAAATCCAACTTTTTTACGTCGAAAAAGTCTGTGTTGTATCAACAAGAGAAGAAACTCTTATCGCCTTCCACCGCTTCAACGTGGGAAACATTTCCACAAATCACAGGGGTAGTGTTTATAGCGATTTCTACTGGATGCTACAAGACTGCTCTCAGGGTAGAGAAGATTTCATTGTCCTCGGCCCGGTTTGTCGGAGTACGTTTCGTCTGTGGAACACGATCTAACATTTTACTACCAAGATACTACTCAGACACACTCGAGCAAGAAAGAGCAATTCTCGGGCAGTTTGGGCCGGTGGAAAACGCGACTCTTGCCGAGTGTTGCACTCGAGTTCCCATAGGGTGTAAATAAATACGTTTGGGACTACAGATTTTATTCTATGCAAATGAGAAGGTACAAAAGAAATATACATGAATCAAACAAACTCTCTCCCTTTAATAGATTCTATTTTAAACATGCGAAATTTGAATCAAGCAATTTAAGTAAATGCTTTCAAAATTTAAATTTCACCAATAGTTCTGTTCGGCCACCATTTTTGGAGAAAATTGCTCATTTGTAAAATTCACTAACTCACAAATTATTATTCAAAGATAAATTTAGCCAGAAGTTTATGACTTCTTATCCTGGGAAGTATTGGACTCTAACCATATGCGGAACCTTCTCTGTTAGCCATTTTCTTATTAGGTCCGATCACCGCGCCACCTACGGCGTTTCCCTCATTTTGAGCTGGCAGGCTGATTTGGGCGCCAGCAGCGGGCGAGTAACGAAACTTTAAGGTGTGTCCTGTGGTTTGAGGTAACAAATCAGAAACAGTGACAAGAACAGCTGTTAATAGAGTTTGCTAGAAATTCCGGTCAAACTAGTGTGGGGTCCTAGGCCCACGGATTGTAATGGATTTTCATAGAGTTCTAGACAGACGGCTTTTCAACGATTGGCGCTGAAGAAGTTTTGAACACTCCCCACAGTTTGAGTGCCACAGCCTCTCGGCGTGGGATTTTTTTCAGTAGATTATACAGTTTTCCTAGTGGGGAGGAAACTTTCGACCCTCTTTTACGATTGCCATAGGCAATTTTGACTAGCAGGGATGGATACTATATAAAGCCTTAGTGTCCAATACTTCCCAGGATAAGAAGTCATTAACTTTTGATTTAGCTAACACTTCTCGACGTGGTGAGAACGTCATACATGTTATTGTAATCACAGTTATTCTAATTTTAGCAACGTGCCCTTCAAAACTAAAATTGGAGCACTTGAAGGGCCTTGCGATGGTACCTTCATTTTTCCAACATGTGGTTGAATAAATTTTCCCGTCATATTTTAGTGGCTTCTGTCTTTAAATCTTAAGACGTCTTTGAAGATTTTGAGTAGACAGATCTAAGATATCTTTGTACGTCTCACCACATTTTATCTTAGTGGCGTATTTTGTTACCGTACGCCCAAAGTTTTCAGTTTACGTTTGATGTAAACTGTGTTTTGGAAAAATGAAGTTGACTTCGAATAGTAGTAAGTGGTTCTTCGCTTTGTGGTTCGATTATTATTGCACTTATGACAGCATAGATTGCGGATTATCTCGTAGGTTAAAATCGCGATTGATGGAATTTGGATTATAACAAAAATGCTCATCAAGATTCTGCATTCTTCTTCGTCGTCTGTATGCCTGTCTTTCACATCTTCTGACGTGACGCACCCCACCTTCCAATAAGCTCTGTTTATTGCCTCTTCACCGAGACAAGCAGAAGCAGCGTACCTGATCCTAAAATCAACAAGAAAGGGTTTAGAAAATTAGAAATGTTTGCAATGTAACGCGAGTTAAAGGAAATGCGCGATTTAGAAAAAGTTGTCCAGGTACAGGTTTTTTTATTTCAAAATAGCTGTTTCGAAAACCGCTGCGCAAACCGAGTTTGTCACACGATTATGAAACATTAAACTGCTAAACTGCTGTTTAGGCAACCGCGGTTTGGGAAATAGCTAGCGCAGCATTACATAACTCGAAAACAGAAAATGTAATATCCAGCTGCTTGAGAGAACGTTGGTTAACAGAAATACGATTATTAACAGTAAGACAGACCGCCATTTTGGAGTTTGAGTGCAGATAGTTCTACCTTCACGAATTCCGAGCCAAAATTGACAATACATTCTCTATAATAGCCTTATTAGTAAATTAGTAGACCAAAATTAAAAATTTGTGTTTCTTGGAATGAGATAGAACATGACTTACACTCTGTTGATTCCAGCCATGACATCTTTATCAACGGAGTGATTTTTGTTCACATAAAATCCAATAAGATCAGATTTGACGATGAAAGGCGACATGTAAAACCGTGGTTGAATAATACTCTTCGGCACTTTTTTACAATACGCATCGATATTTTTGATTTCTTCATACCACGTGATATACACCATTTGGCCAGACAGAACCCTTGAGAAATAATTGTCCCAAGACACTCCAGACCAATCGAAATATCGGCTTCGTATTCTTTCACCAATTTTTCCAGGGTATCCCTTAAAATAGATAAGATAATTTTATAGTTCTAAGAATTCCATGTTCTGTGTGAGAATAGAGATGTGAAATTACCGTAATTTTTAAAAATGGTAATTTACCGGGAAATTTACCGATTGAAATTTTGGTAATACGAAAATTACCGTTCAGTCGGTAATTTTTTTGTTTTCCCGTGCTCATAATCCATTACTTTGAACAACGTTTAATTTTGAGCACTATCTTGACTACTTTACACCAGGAGTTCATAATAACCCGAAGTACGAAACTGGTTAAAAAGCCCGTAACAACAAAGTTTCGCCGTAAAGCTCAGCGGATTCATACACCGCTTAACTCCCAAAGAAATAGTTACCCCATTTTTAGCGCCCACGCGCATTAACTTACACACTTCCGGTTTAGCACTATTTTTATCTTGTGATTTTGGGAGCGAAAATGGCTCACGTCTGCTTCTGTCGGAACAGTGTAAATTAAGCCTTGGCTAAGAAGTTGGCTTTTAGTCGGGATTTCTAGTTTTCTACAAAACATTTAAACGATCGTCAATAATGTTTTGTTGTGATATGTGTGAGTGAGAATTCCGTGTTTAATTAAAATGGTTTGGACAAATTTTTTCGCAGTATTTTTAATATAAGAATTGCAACGTGTTTCTACGTCTACCATATCACCATTTTTCTTGTCGACGGAGATCCCAGCCAACGGAAGTTTTGGAACGAAAACCAAGGAGCATAGATACCACTACGATATACTGTAAGGTTGTATGTCCAAAAACAGGCTAATCCTTTCTATGCGCAACGACAGAATCTTGTTGTTCGCAATTTTTACCACTAGCTCTATGGCCAGTTTCATACTTCCCCCCCGAAGGGGGGCTTATTATGAACTCCTGTTTACACGTATTTGCGGCTTTTGCTACCAGGATGGCAGCTGTGGCCTTTCTAATATGATCTATTTTTTAAATGACTAATTTCTAGTGTAACTTTGTAAGTTGTAAGGCTATAGCGAGTAGCGCTGGTGAGTCATTTTGGAAGTAAACACAGAAATAATTGATCATTATAGTGTAAAATGAACTTATAATGCGAAATAAAAATGTTTGGTAATTTACCATTGTAAAATTATGGTAAGATATAAAACGATAATTTAGGCAGTATTTGGTAAATTACCGGTAATTTACGGACGGAAAAAGTTTAAATTTTTTTAATGAAAAGACCTGAGTGATTCCAAACTTCAAGATATTTTAATGCTCATTGGGATTTCTCGCATGAGTCCGTATGCTCTAACAAAACATTTTAGCACAAAACAAGTTGGGAAATCCAAAATATTACCTCTCCGTGTCGAGAAGATTATATAACCTTAAGTATCCAATGAAAACGTCGACCTTTTGCCCTCATCCTTTCCCGCGCTTTGCGCTTCCGCATTTCATCCTTACTCTCAACATTATCTTCCTCCATTTTACATATAAAAATCAAATACTCACAAAAAGAAGTGGCAAAAACCTGCTGGCTCTTTACAACCACTTAATTTGACTTAATATCCAATTTCCAACAACAATAATATACCGGTAGTTTAATTGACAACCTACTAGCATCGAAATTCTCATAAGGAATGGCTCCCGCGGATAAAAAACGGCAATTTTCAACTAGGTGGGCGTTATCTCATAAGATTTGAAAAATATCATTTGTCTTTTTTACCAATGCCTAACCGTTTGGATTTTTTAAAGCAGTCTTAGCACCAAAAAATATTTTTGAATGAGGATAAAAAAGGTCTGTCCTCTCGTAATTGTTTAAGCTTTTATCATGATTACTCTATACAACAGTAACAAGGAGTATAAACGCATTAGTGGAAGCAGTATTTTTTTCCCAAAACAATCTCGCTTATGTTTATGCAATGAATGAAATATATCACAATGCACGGGCCTTGATAGATATAGGAGGCAATGAAGGAAATATATCGCATGCACGGGCCTTGGTAGATATAGGAGGCAATGATAATCTCTCTCTTTGCACGAGAGGTTTATCTTTAATATTTAAATAAATATAATTATTTTTAATTATTTTAATCTTCAATAATTAACATTAATAATAGTTAAATCGTTTAAAATAAAGTTATACTTATTATCTTCTCAAACTTTGCTAATATTGACGTTTAAAGTGAAGGGTACCCCTCTTCCCGCTTTCTTCAAATTTTGGGGTATATATACGATTCGTTTCCATTATAATAGTAAGGAAAAACCGCAAATGCGAAAACCTTTGGTAGCGATCCTACCTTAGGGAGGCTAGACGTTTCTCGTAACCCTAGCTGATCGCCGCGTATATCCTAAAACCAAACGATGATAATGGAGTAGAAGCCAATGATACAGATTGGTGTCTATGTGGAATAGACGGAAGACCAGTGGATGGTGGTGTTAGAAGGCAGTGTAAGTGCAGACGGGTGTCAATGTGGGATTGACAAAGAACAGAAGATGGTGGTGATTAGAAGCCAGTATGTACAGACTGGTGTCCACGTGGAATGGACGAAGACCAGAAGATGGTGGTGATTAGCAGCCAGTAAGAACAGACTAGTGTCCGTGTGGTATGGACAAAGACCAGAAGATTGGTGGTGTGAGAACTCAAGTAGAGGAGCCATTTCCGTGACTGTGAAAGCAGTTCGGAAATGGCGAACACGTTTGCTCCGATACGCAAACTGCGAACGCGGTCACGTGGGTGTAACAACGGACAGACAGACACACACACAGACAGACAGACACACACACAGACAGACAGACACACACACAGACAGACAGACACACAGACAGACACGGCCGTTACAGAACCTCTCCTGGACTACGTCACACGGAGAGGTAAAAAGGATATGCAAGTAAATATTTCTCAGGTATTTAGTTCAAACGTACATTTGATTTTCCATAGCCTATTTATATTTATACACCAAGGCTATTTCCGACTTAGCTGTGGTTTCTGTCAAACGATTAAAAGAGCAGAAATCTCTGCTCGGGGTGTAAATTTAATGTGGCAAGTTCAAAGCAAGCTTCATTCATGCAAATCCAACCGTCCTATACTTATAACGCTTTATATCTTCTTTGATTTGTTCAAACCACCTTTATTTCGCGCCTCGAAAGTTTTGTTCAAGAAGGGGTTGAAGTTTATTAAAGTGTGTGGAACGTTGTCGACTAACTGTGGATAGCAGCCACGCAACAACCAAACAAGTTACAATCGTTCACCTTTGGGAATCCTATCGACATTGTACAACTTTGAAACAAACAAAAAGCAAATGTTCTCCTATGCAAAATTCTAATTTTACAGACCTATCTAAATAAGAAGAAACTTACTTTAAAAATATGACCAGGTGCATTGTATCTTAGATTTTTGACTTTAAGAATGTCTTCTGGATGATTTATAATTGTCCTTTGTCCAATGAAAACGTCAGCCGTGATGTAACATGTGACGACGATATTCAATACTATTGATGTCAAGACCCATATGTTTAACAAGTGAGCCGGAACGGAGTGTACGATTCTTAAAGGGAAACCTGAAACGAGTCAAGTTGTTTGCCCTAGTCTCAAGGCAATGGCAAAGCTCTGCAGAGTGGTAAATAACCATGCTGCTCATAAAGGTTAGGGTTATCTTATGCTGAAATATGACCTTGCATCGTGTAAACGGTCAAGCATGTTTTTAGACGTGAAAGATTTTACCACGAACAGTTAAAGAGGTAGGTTTGGATTCAAAAGAGTACTACACGAGCCCAGTCTTTCAGGCACGATCCGAGCCCGGCCCGGGATTTTGCATTTAAAAAAGTCTGAAACCCGGCGTGGATCCGAGTATACAGTTGTAGGCCTAGCCCTGCCTGGCCCGTTACATGCATTGACCAAGCCCATCCCGGACTTTTGCAATTGTACAATTGTACTTTTTCGGTACATTTTAAAGTCTTCAGTACCGAAAGTACATTTGGCCTGTTTAGAGTACATTTTTAAATTTCTTTTTTAACATAAGCTTCTAAGGGACGAAAATGTCGCCGCTAGATGGCGCCAAAAGCCTTTCGTTGAGGGGTACGGAAATTTCCTTCCCCCAAGGGGGAAAAGTACATTCTGAAAAAAAGCTTCTCATTGGATCAGTACATTTTACTATTGGGGAAAAGTACTTTTCCAAAAGTCGAAGGAACAAGGCGTGCCCGGCACGTTACATTTAGTGCGGTCAGACGAAAATGAACCGAAGTTGTCAAATTCCTATTGTTTTAATGTTAAAGGGGCTAACCGGAGCTGTTGGAGGTGAAGTCCGCCCTTAGTTCAGGGGGAAAACACCCAGCTCTTTGGCCATAAGGAATGGCGCCACCGTCGCGGTGGGCGGGTAAGCAATATGCTCCGGCCAGCCCCAGGCAATTGCCCATTACCCCCTACCCACCCCGACCCTCTTTCGTGCTTTTCGTGACGTCTATCCATCGCGCCGTTTTTAAAGGGCGCCCTCGAACTGTCGAGAGAGACTTTAGACTAGAGTTTACTTGAGTGAATTAAAGTGGCGGCCTTCATAGGTGGGGTTTGTTCAACAGTTGGCAACGAAAGCTGGCTGAATGAGCTCGAAGGAACTTAAAACTTGAATACACAATGTAATTTTAGTTTATTGCCCAAAATGGCAACTAAAAATAAAGCGTTAACGTGTAAATTAGGACAAATTGCTCCTGAAAATAAAGGTTCGGGCAACAAAGAGGCTAAGCCTTTGAAGAAAATGACATTGTAAAGCATAGGCTTTGAGGCTTACATTGGATTTTAAGCTTGTTGTACAAAGCGACCAAATTTTCCACATACCTTTTCGCAGTATCAGAATCTATTAATTTTAGGTACGAATCAAGTCTCGAAAGCAGGAAAGGCCGCTTAACATTCGCAAGGTATGCTAAAATATCTTTCGGCAAATTTCCATTTAAAAATTAACTCAGTTCATCTACAGCCACAGACTAAATCGAAAACAGCATAGATAGCTAAGCCTAGCAATAGCAGACGCCAAATTTTTGTAATCCCGATCTCCAAAGGTCGCTCTCAGATGGCGACCATTGCACGACCTTTATCAGTAGAAAATGGGGAACAAATGCATCAATGTTTCAACCCCCCTCGACGGGGCCAATGCATTTGGTTAATTATCCATTCTTGATAACTTCGGTTCATTTACTTCTGGTGCGGTTGGTATTTTTTTTTTTTTTTTTCAAAAAATTGAATTGAATTCATATTTGCTTTAGCGCTGTGTATTTTTAATTTGTTTTAGTAATAGTTTGTCACAATTACGTCACATTTGTTCTTAGAAGCTTACATTCATCTAAATTACCTTTCATTTGAATTTTGAAAAGTGAACCAAAGCCCGGCCAGTTAATTCCTAAAATTGGAAACCCCGACCTGAACAGCCTCGATAAAATTTCCAAAATTTGAAGAGCTCGGCATGTGTAGGGATCTTGAATCAACTTTGCCTTAAGACAGTGCAACCACACAGATACATTCTTTCTTAGTGCAGCAGATTTTTTCTTAACCTGGGTCTCGATCGCCGCTGGCAGCGGGGTTGTGACCTCAATAACGACTTTTGCAAAAGGTATATTCAATTGATCATGAAATCTACCTATACATATAAATCAAAGTCCTGACTGACTGACAATAAACGCCCAGCCCAAACCACTTGCCCAAGAAGGCTGAAAATTTGCAGGAACGTTACTCATAAGTAGTAGGCGCGTACTAAGAAAGATGTTTCCAATCCGCCGCCATCTTAATAAATGGCGGCAGAAATGTAAAAAATCTTCTCTATGCATCAAAGTCCGCACGTTTCAACCGAATTCGCAAATATTTAGTACACTGGTTTCCTTTCCTAAGACCTTTAATATTCTTTTGGGTTCGATTTGTTGCCATATTTTTAAATGGCGGGCAAAACCTTAAAAACTCTTCTTTATGGAATAATGTCCGCATGAAAAGTAATAAAAAATGTCCAGACGGGCTGACGGGCAACACGGAGTGCCTTAGCTCCTAAGGTGCTACAAAAATATTAGTCATCAGTAAAATCTACCCAGTCTTTATATATTTTGATGGAAGTTCTTATTACACGCGAGCGACGCAGCGGGCAACAGGCTAACAGCTAGTGAAATATGCCGCAAAAAGCTCCTGCCTATCACCATAAATTTATAAGCTGTGTTCCATAAGTACTTCACAATACTAAAGACTTGCTGAGAGCTAATACGAAAACGAAGTGAGAATAGACTAAACTTGGTTTTGCAGTTCATCTTCCTATTTAGTCTGTACTAAGCGTTAGACCGCGCCTCACCTGGCGTCACTTTACGAGAATCTATGACGTGACTGGTCACTTCTTGACAATCTCTCAGTAACCAGTGACAAACTTAACTTATGCACTTATGCTCTCACGAAATTCAACTTATCCATAAACGTATCGTTAAATTACTTTGTTGCAATATTGGAGCGAAGTACATCCACACTAAAGATCCGAATTTGCTTGATTTTTCAAAACCCTTTGACAGAGCTGATAGAACGAATATAGTCACAAACAGCAGTCCCAAGAACTGTAATGTCACAAAAATATAGTTTTAGTTAATAGAAAATTTCAAAATAGTTGACCTTTTGTCTCGAATTTTCATACCCATAACGGTATATTTATAAGGTTGATTAAAAAGCTCCCACGTTGAGTCGATGTTAGTTGAGAAAACATGACTATTTTGGAATAGTATAATTCAGCTGATACTTTAAATCTTTGCAGAACATCGTACGTAATGGAATGAGGGTAGGTTTCTATGTCCCACTTTAGATCATTCTGAAAATTTGAATTGTGGTATTAAAATGTATACTCTGTACCTATAAGCATCCAAATTGAAGTTAGTTTTATTTAAAGACAATACTAGCAATCTTGTGAGGTCATAGTGCAGTTATTAAAGGGATGTAAAGAAGTCGGCGGCCCTTTGATTTTTTTTAAAGTGACCCCCCCCTCTTTTAATGTAAAACTGTTTGCCAATGAAGAATTATTTCGTAATTGTAAAGCGGTTCCTGACATCCCCCAGGGGTCAGTCAATAATGACTTATTAGCCACATCGTATATATACGATGGGCTATTAGTTTGACCACATGGAGATAATCAACATCAAGGAGATATCTCTCCAGACTACGAATGAGGGTATTGGTGCGTCAGGTTCTCGCTGAAGAACGTCTCATCTCGAGTGTTCATAAATGTTAACATCCCAAGGCGAGGCCGAACGTATTTACTGTAGAGTAAACCACAGTTGAACAACCAAAGTTATTCTCTCCTAACATATTTTCTCCGATCCAACTACTGTTTGCCACGGAAAGTTGGGTCCCCCCAAAAAAATTTGCCCCTCCCCCCTCTCCCTAAAAGGTACGAGACTTAAATTTTTGGATTGGACGTTTGTTCCGCACGTGATGAGCTACTCAGAGGGAGATAGAAACGCGCTTTATAAAATCCGCCGAAAAATGGGAAAATAGGGGGGTAGTAAAAACAATTTTCGGTACGTTTCGTCGTTTAGTTTTAGACCTTTGCGCATGGAGCATTGACCTCCTCGCCTTATCTCTGTCATCCCCTTCCTCAACTGTGCGCGAGAAAGCAGCGCATAGGCACCGCGGTGTACCCTAGATTTACCCCAGTTTTCACCACTAGTAGTGGTAGTAGTAGTGCGAGGGGGGAGTCGATGGCACCAGTGACTCTGGAACTTTCGAGAACTTAGAATAATTTTATGGCAAACACTAAGATAAGATAAGATAAGATAAGGGATATCTGGAAGAAAAATAAAAACTTGGAATTCAAATCAGTTCAATTCTAATGTGGTGAAAGTTTAAAAATGAATTTATCTTGTGGGGGTAAAACCCCGGAAAAGGGTGCCATGGAAAACCCGGGAAAACCAGCGCCGTAGGAAAATATTCTATCCCCAGAAGAAACCCACTTGCAACATCTGGCGCCCCAGAAAACCCATTACTCACCCCCAAAAATACACAGTTAAAGCTACAATGACACAGAATATAATGCCACTATAAATAGCCAGACTAACCAAAGTAAAAAACCGTTCCAACCTCAAAGTTCGAAGAAGGAGACCAACAAGTACCAGAAGACCAGCAAGTTCCAGGAGACCGCCAAGGCCATGTTGACATTGGAGAACATCGCGATAAGCCTATCATATCTTAAAAGAACGCCATGTTAGCTCGGTTAGAATCCAATCATACCCTAAAAGGAGGCCACGTGACATCATGCATTGGAGTAAGAAGTTCGAGGAAGGAGACCAACAAGTACCAGAAGACCAGCAAGTTCCAGGAGACTGAAAAGGCCATGTTGACATGCGAGAACATCGCGATAAGCATATCATATCTTAAACGAACGCCATGTTAGCTCGGTTAGAATCCAATCATACCCTAGAAGCAGGCCACGCGGCATCATGCATTGGAGTAAGAAGTTAGAAGGAGACCAACAAGTACCAGAAGACCAGCAAGTTCCAGGAGACCGACAAGGCCGTGTTGACATGGGAGAACATCGCGATAAACCTATCATATCTTAAAAGAACGCCATGTTAGCTCGGTTAGAATCCAATCATACCCTAGAAGCAAGCCACGTGACATCATGCATTGGAGTAAGAAGTTCGAGGAAGGAGACCAACAAGTACCAGAAGACCAGCAAGTTCCAGGAGACCGACAAGGCCATGTTGACATGGGATAACATAGCGATAAGCCTATCATATCTTAAAAGAACGCCATGTTAGCTCGGTTAGAATCCAATCATACCCTAGAAGCAGGCCACGTGACATCATGCATTGGAGTAAGAAGTTCGAGGAAGGAGACCAACAAGTACCAGAAGACCAGCAAGTTCCAGGAGACCGACAAGGCCATGTTGACATGGGAGAACATCGCGATATACCTATCACATCTTAAAAGAACGCCATGTTAGCTTGGTTAGAATCCAATCATACCCTAGAAGGAGGCCACGTGACAAAAAAGTATAAAAGACTGTTGAGGAGTGGTGGGGATAATGAGCAGTAAATTAAAAAGACCCGTAACTCAAACGTAACGCATTTATTTAACAATGTAAAATAAACTCTATAAACCAATTAATAAATAAAAGAAACCATTTAATTACTAGGGAGGAGTACTGCACCGCACAACTGACAGAAGACATCTAAAACTAGATTTAAGAACTCTGTATAAAGTTAACTATGGTAGCAGACGACAATCTCTTATCTAATACTAGCGACTAGGGTCCCCCTGGTGGTTGTTATGTTAAAGCTCATAATTCAATAAAGACGAATACAATTTGATATCCAACTCGAACACGTTCTAAGTATATGAAACTTCGGTACTAGGTAGTAGTGAAAATCAATATGGAAAACCAACAATTTACATTGAAATACGTCAAGCTCTCATCTAACGCGATTTCACCAACTAGGGGTTCCAATAAGGCTGCTGGGTACGATCTGTACAGGTAAATAACTCTATAGAGTAGTTTCGGTTGATAGGGGGAGTGAGATGTGTATCCCCTACGTTAGGGGCAACTTTGTACTAGTGAATACTATTTGCCCCCGGAAGTGAAGGGGAAGGGGGATATCACTAAGGTAAGAGATAGAGGGTTATGACGTTGCCGTATATGGGAAAGAAATTACTCTATAAATAACTTTCACCATATGTGTAATAATGTAAAGCACTCTTTGAATTCGTTAGGTGTATAACTATTTCCTTAAAGGGAGGGTGAAGTGGAAAATCAAGTGATTTTTATCGATTCTTCTTCTAATTATAAGACCAGCCTGCACAGTGAAACATTCAGGAAATATCTCCGAATGATTTTAAAATTCAAATTAGGTTCCGATTTTAAGAATAATTTGAAGTATCTCCCTCCGACCAATCGCGCAACGTCCTGCCTTTTTATTTACAAAATTCTCGTGGCACGTTCCGTGTCGAATGAAATTTATCGCGAGATTTGATAAAATTTGCGCGCGATGTGAGAATCGTGGCGCGAGACATGGAGCGTGCCACGAGAATTTTGTTAACAAAAAGGCAGGGCGTTACGCGATTGGTCGGGGGGGATACTTAAAATTATTCTTAAAATCGGAACCTAATTTGAATTTTAAAATCATTCGGAGGTATTTTCTGAATGTTTCACTATGCAGACTGGTCTTATAATTAGTACTAGAATCGATTAAAAACCACTTGATTTTCCACTTCACCCTCCCTTTAATCACACTCTCTACACGTTTTGATTCGGTATGGAATTTCACCACCTGAATGTCTTTTTCCGTTATACTCCCTTTTGACGTTCAGTCGTTTGACCTCTTTTGTAACCGTTTTTAAGTATCTCAAATCGGTTTCGTTTTGTGTATTTAAAGGGTTTGGCGGTTTTCCAAAAAGTTGTTGTGCAATCTTGCTACATATATATAGCGACTTTGTATTAGATTAAAGGCCGACTTCCATCGAAAAGGGTTCTAACGAACTGAAAACCGAGCGTCGAGACTAACAATGAAGCGACCGTGCCGATTTTCGAAGCCCCGCTGGGTCAAAAGTTGGAAGGGTTCTCGCTAACTGAAAGCCGTGCAATGTGGTTCCAGCGAACTGAAGATGAACAATAGAAATCCTTTTAAATTTATTTCCTCTCCAATTTTTGCTTTCCCCTGAAGGAAATTCTCTATCGGCACGGTCGCTTCATTGTCAGTCTCGATGCTCGGTTTTCAGTTCGCTAGAACTCTTTTCGATGGAAGTCGGCCTTTAAAGTTCCGGGTTAAACAAATAATCGCGAAATATTTGAGTATATGAATAAATCATTTCAATAAACAATACCAGAATAAAAGAAAGGTCAATTTCAACATGGTTGCGAGATGCGGTCAAATGGGTAAACTCTACCTATATGTTGTCATTTGTATTGTTGCAGTATGTTGTGGGTATAAGTCGCGGACTCCGAGTTTTAACTTAGATCAATATCACGTTCATTGATCGTCAATAGTTCTTTCCAAAAAAATCCACGCTTTTCCCGCAGAGAGAATTTATAAATAAATTCTCTCTGTTTCCCGTGAATGCCACGAATCAACAACCCCGATAATCTTCCCTCTTTCGTCAAAGGTAAACATCCCCTTATCTAATCTCTTATCGTGCATGATTTGGGGGCAGAGGGCGTTCGACTGAACTTCATAAAATACATTCTGGCCTAAAATATACTATTTACATATGAAGATCTACAAACCACTGTAACAGTATGGACCATTTCCCAATTAGGTATATAAGCTTAAAGTTCATTTTCAGATGAATGACTATCTCTACCTTGGTATAAATAGCTGACATTCTGAAACATTTAATACGATCAATAAGTCTGGCGAAAATGATTGGAATAATTGTGGTAGTAGTTTTAAGTATCCTATGGGGTTGGTTTTTTTTTTCAGAGCGTCCACCCCATAGATGTGCTTTCTCTATCATCACCCCATGCCCTCACAATGATGCTGATCCCGGTCAGGTTGTGGAACCTCCAGTGGCTGCCATGAACCCCCAAGTCTACGTGTGAGTTACTTAAAAATATAAAAGTTAATACTTCAGTGTACTGCGAGTTAATTTAAAATATACTATAGTTGATCATTTAGTGTACTGCGAGTTAATTTAAAATATACTATAGTTGATCATTTAGTGTACTGCGAGTTAATTTAAAATATACTATAGTTGATCATTTAGTGTACTGCTGGTTAAAATGGCTAATAGTTTAGCGTGCTACGAGTTAATTTAAAAATATATAATAGTTAATAGTCTAGCATACTGTGAGTTAATTCAAAATATATAATAAATAGTTTTCACACATGGAGGATTCATACCATTTACACCAGGAGGCCGGGCTATCTGGAGGACAAAAGCAGACGGGTTTTTGTCCGCCAGATAGCTCGACCTCCCGGTGTAAATGATATGAATCCTTCATGTGTGAAAACTATCTATAAATAGTTTAGCATACTGTGAGTTAATTTAAAATATATAATAAATAGTTTAGCATACTGTGAGTTAATTTAAAATATATAATAAATAGTTTAGCATACTGTGAGTTAATTTAAAATATATAATAAATAGTTTAGCATACTGTGAGTTAATTTAAAATATATAATAAATAGTTTAGCATACTGTGAGTTAATTTAAAATATATAATAAATAGTTTAGCATACTGTGAGTTAATTTAAAATATATAATAAATAGTTTAGCATACTGTGAGTTAATTTAAAATATATAATAAATAGTTTAGCATACTGTGAGTTAATTTAAAATATATAATAAATAGTTTAGCATACTGTGAGTTAATTTAAAATATATAATAAATAGTTTAGCATACTGTGAGTTAATTTAAAATATATAATAAATAGTTTAGCATACTGTGAGTTAATTTAAAATATATAATAAATAGTTTAGCATACTGTGAGTTAATTTAAAATATATAATAAATAGTTTAGCATACTGTGAGTTAATTTAAAATATATAATAAATAGTTTAGCATACTGTGAGTTAATTTAAAATATATAATAAATAGTTTAGCATACTGTGAGTTAATTTAAAATATATAATAAATAGTTTAGCATACTGTGAGTTAATTTAAAATATATAATAAATAGTTTAGCATACTGTGAGTTAATTTAAAATATATAATAAATAGTTTAGCATACTGTGAGATAATTTAAAATATATAATAAATAGTTTAGCATACCGCGAGTTAAAGTTTAGCGTATGAAATATGATGGTTTAACCTATCAGCCAATTTTCAATCAAATCTTATGATCCTAATATTTATTTATTTTAGCCCACCTCCGTTCGAATACGTCGAATGGTCTGTAGACGAGGGGTTCATGGAGGATCTCCTATCATCCGACGGCTCTGAGGAGGAGGAGGCAATAGTTTGGCCGTAAGTTTACATGGACGTGTTTACTTCATTTATATTTAATTTTAATTAGGGTATATTATCATCATCTGCCTTCTAAAACGTTTTGAATTTTGTTTACTTATTTGCTTTTTCTCTACTCCCAGGGGATGGGATTTCGACCAACTTTGGGTTGAGGGATATACCCGGCTCCCAGAAGCATTTAATCCGCCTCATTGTGTACATTGTTGAGGCAACGCTTTACGAAGTCGAGGGTACCAGAGCACGTGTGATGCTACCTCGATAGTTTTCTACTGTATGAATCCGACGGCTCTGAAGATGAGGAGGAGCCGAGGAGGAGGGCGAAATAGTCTGGCCGTAAGTTTTCCATGGACGTGTTTACTTCATTTATATTTAATATTAATTATATTATCATCATCTGCCTTCTAAAACGTTTTGAATTTTATTTACTTATTTTGTTTTTTCTCTACTCGCAGGGGATGGGATTTCAACCAACTTTGGACCGAAGGATGTGCCCGTTTACCCGAAGCATACTGTACCCCACACTGTTTGCATTGCGGGGGTAATGCTTTACGGAGTCGAGGGTACCAGAGCACGTGTGATGCTACCGCGATAGTTTTCTACTGTATGAATAGTAGATGTTATTACTATCGGGGTAGCATTTACTACATCAAAAATGATGTAGTTTTCATTTGCTCTGGTATCCCAAAAATTGTTAAAAAGATAGTAAAAAGTTTTTGTTATATAATTTATGTAAAAAGAAAGAAAAAATGAAAAAATAATTATTTAAAGAGAGAAACTAGATTCATTATTTACATATATTCCATCTCCTACCTCCTGGTGCCGGGGATTGGTATCCCAAAAATTGTTAAAAAGATAGTATAAAGTTTTTGTTATATAATTTATGAACAAAAAAAAAATAAAAATGAAATAAAAATTATTTAAAGAGAGAAACTAGATTCATTATTTACATATATTCGATCTCCTACCTCCTGGTGCCGAGGATTGGTATCCCAAAAATTGTTAAAAAGATGGTAAAAAGTTTTTGTTATATAATTTATGAAAAAAAAAAATTATTTAAAGAGAGAAACTAGCATCATTATTTGCATATATTCCATCTCCTACCTCCTTTAAATATGGCTAATTATTTCCCCTAACCGGTATAATAGGGGATATTTCACTAGAAGTATATTTATTGTAGTAGGGCTTAAATATGGGTTTGCCCATCTTGTTTTCAAAAAAAAAAAAATTCAATTGTCCGCCTACCACCTTACAGACCCATTAAGTTCATCAGCCATATTGCCTTTATTTGGTCGGCATCTACCTTTCTTTTAGCAATTATAATTTTATATCTATTAGTTAGTGGAATGTCTTTTAACATGTTTAACGTTCGATTGCTACCATCGTTTTGTATTTTCAACTTGCCATTGATGATGTCGTTCGGTTTTTTAAATTTACCGTTTGTTTTTGACTGAATTTTAAAATGAAAACAACCGCATTTCAAAATATTTTACGAGAGCGCCGAGACATAAGCAAAACTCTCTGCAATTATTAAGTGCAGATCTAATTTGTAAATCTTAACTTACCGAATACGAATATTTAAACGTGAGGCTAAAATAAGGGAGAAAAATAGAAGTATGAAAAATATTAACCAATTTTCAAGAAAATTCGAAAAATGAAAACGGGTGATGAAATTCTCCATTATTTGAGTGGAACCAAGATCTCATCCAAGTAAAGAGAGAACGTTCGAGTCAGTCTAATCCGCTTCCATGAAGTAAGAGTTATCTTTTTTTTTTTTTTTTTGAAGAGGTTTCAATGTAAATTGGGTCCCAGGAGGGTCCGCGACAAGGATGCGATTAGTCAGGTTTCAGGATGTGACTAATCAGGGAAGGAATTGAGGTTTACTTGGGAGGTGACGGAAGGGGTGTGGGGGTCAAATCACCTCCGGCGGACACGGGGCAGTCGGCACCTATAGGGGAGGATCGCCGACATGTGTCGTATTCCCTCAAACTTTGCCGCCCAGTAGCTTGGCTTACAGGAGTGCGCCACACTCCCGGCTTGTTATCTATTTTTTTCTGGGAGGGGCCTAGTTAAAGTCGGTTTAGCCATAGCCCACTCGATCCGCGCTCCCGGACGCTGCGCTACTCGCGCTATAGCTATAGCGCGAGCAGCTTGCGTCGTGACGCGCGTGATCGAGTGGGGTAAGGTTTAGCGCGCCACCTACTAACCGGAAAATACTGAATAAAATGTTAAAATGGACGCGGCCAGGCCCAGTAGCGACTAGCGACTCAAGAGTGTCGGCCTAGGAGAGAAGTCGAAAGAAACTATTGCCAGAGAGGAAAGAAAGAGGGAGAGAGAATCAGTATAGGCAGCCGTGATCCATGCGTGGTGAAAACGGGGGTAAATCTACGGTACGCCGCGGTGCCTATGCGCTGCTTTCTCGCGCACAGTGAAGGTAGGGGATGACAGAGATAAGGCGAGGAGGTCAATTCCCCATGCGCAAAGGACTAAAACTAAACGACGAAACGTACCAAAAATTGTTTTTATTACCCCCTATTTTCCCATTTTTCGGCGGATTTTATAAAGCGCGTTTCTATCTCCCTCTTTCTATCCTCTCTGCTATTGACAACAATGTTAAGTATTGGTATAAGATCCAGATTAATAACATCGGATGGGCCTAATTAAAAATATATTTATTACAAATTGGAGTAAGGACAGATAAAAAACGTGGATTTTATTTTAAAATATGGCTATTTACCTGAAGTTTCAAACGTAAGCCTTGGTTGTTCTGGCACTTTAGGAAAATAATAGTGGCCTTTCCTTGTTATAATAATCGAATAACTATTGTCTATTTCACTATTTACTATTCGATCTATATTTATATCGACATAACCAGCACTATCAACTGTTGCTCTAATAAACTTTTCTACTAATTCCGGAGTCAGCCTCCCTCACATCGAGATCGAGAACTACAATTTCGATAAATAATGAATGGATAGTCCACCGGGCGGTGTTAGTGTATCGATAAAATGGCGGGATTTTTTTAGGGAGGGGCTTAGGTAGTACTTGATGGTAGCGAAGATGAAGGTAAACTCGAACCTCAGACCACCTACCCATGGATATTCATGAGGCTAGGGAGCTTGGTTAGCAAAGGGTAACGCCTGACGAAAGCGTCGCGGTGGCGGCTACTGGAAATTCATCTCCACAAACAGACTCTCGTGAAAAATATTAATTCTTGCTCCCTCGAAAACAGTGGCCTAATAGGCGTCAATAGATGCCAAAAATCTTATAAATGTGACAAAATGAGTAAACCTTTGTCATTCGTTTATTTTTAGTTCATCTAATTAAAGATTTATAAACGTTATATTTATAATAGTTTAGTAAATATAACTCTGGGTTACTTTATTAGACGAATATAATATTAAGCCTTGGCCAAAAATTGTTTCTTATTAATTTATTGTGGAGATATATTGCGGTCCGCCGATACATGAGGGCGCGTGCTACGCGTTTCAATTTGAAAACCGTGGTTTAACACGGGGATGCCTGTCCATGGGTAGGTGGTCTGAGCTCGAACGTTTTCTCTTTACGTGAATGAGATCTTGGTGGAACCAAATTCTTTTTTATTCATAGGTCATCCAATTAAATTAAAAAGTTTTATAAAATAACTTACTTCAGATTTTTTCGAGCAGCTATCATGATATCAGCTATAATTCCTTCGTAGTCATCAATTACAGAATTTATAAAAGCCTTTCCTGGTTTACGATCAATTAAGGGATAATACTTGGCACGCATATAAAGAATATGAAATCAAATTAGCACTTGAATGTTATTTAATTTATTTTATAAATTTAAAATATCTAATATTTTCCCCCATAAGTCTCTGTATTTAATTCAATTGTAAAATTTAGGCTAATTCCAATTCAGCTCAATGCTTTGGAAATTGTACAGTACATCATCTAAGTTTACAACGCGTTATGTAAGCGGCTTCTAAATAGGACAATATTATTATTACGTCTAACCAGGAGTTCATAATAACCGCCCTTCGGGGGGAAGTATGAAACTGGCCATAGAGCAGGGAGAGAAAGGGAGATGCCGCGTGAATAGCGCGAGGTGTCTGTCTTTTGGGTGGGGGAAGTAAATTTCCCAGCCAACGGGGGTAGTATCGCCCGGGCCACCGCGAGCTCTACTGCGCAAAATCCAAATTTTTTATCTCATGTAGCAACTATTCGTGATGTCACTTCGCGCATGCTCAATGATCCACCGAATGACCCAGGGAGAGAGAGAGAACATAGTATTTCATACCCCCGTTTTCGACCCCTTCCCGCTAGATACGAGTTCTGTTAGCATTAGGCATAGAGCTAGTGGTAAAAATCGCGAACAACAAGATTCTGTCGTTACGCATAGAAAGGATTAGCCTGTTTATGGACATACAACGTTACGTATATCGTAGTGGTATCTATGCTCCTTGGTTTTCGCTCCAAAACTTCCGTTGGCTGGGATCTCCGTCGTTAAGAAAAATGGCGACTATGGTGGACGTAGAAATACGATGGAATTCTTATATTAAAGATACTGGGGATAAATTTGTCCAAACTGTTTTAATTTAACCACGGAATTCTCACTCACACATATCACAACCAAACATTATTGACGATCGTTTAAATCTTTTGCAGAAAACTAGAAACCCCGACCAAAAGCCTACTTCTTAGCCAAGGCTTAATTTCCACCGTTCCGACAGAAGCAGACGTGAGCCATTTTCGCTCCCAAAATCACAAGATAAAAATAGTGCTAAAGCGGAAGTGTGGGCGCTAAAAATGGGGTAACTATTTCTTTGGGAGTTAAGCGGCGTATGAATCCGCTGAGCTTTACGGCGAAACTTTGTTGTTACGGGCTTTTTAACCAGTTTCGTACTTCGGGTTATTATGAACTCCTGGTCTAACAGATGCTGCGACGATGTAGTATACGATAAAGAGCTCCAGACGAAATGTCATGTATATCCGTCAATATCAACTTCAAATGTCAGCTACTGATTAATTTACCCTAAATTTTAACATTTTGTATACATTGTCTCATATCTGTTGACACGTCAAGGTGAAAGTGTACTACATCTAATAAGAGATTTGACATCACTAAATTTAAGTGAGACTATTCGGAAGTTTGCATTTTACTCCCTCAAATTTCACTCCTCAGTTGTTCATTCTTTAACTTTTATCCATTTTAATATTTTAGACCTCATGTTCAATTAGTAATAGATTCTTAAACGATTACTTACGGTATTTCCCGTGTATAGCGAAACCGTCCTAGATTGTTCCATCTTCTTAAGCCTTGGTCTAAGAACGAAGCTTATTTCTCCCGAAAACCTTTTGAGCGCTATATCGCTACAAATATCCTTTTTATGCGTAAGTTTCCTTCTAAATGCGATTAATTATTAAAATCCAGATTGGGTTTTTTTTCTAGCTTTCTGTTAATTTGTCATACCTGAAGGAGAAAATATAACAGTTAACCAAAGAACATTTAGTTACACGAGGAGATGACAGCTAATTCTTGATTGAGAAAATTATCTTGAAATTAATTTCAACATTAACAAATCAGAAATTTCATAATGACGTTGTGTAACAGGACCAAACGATAGCTATTTTCATTCGACAAGAATCAAAACACATCCATCCCGATGTGAGGTTACTCCAAGATGGCAGCTATTTAACATTGCAAAGCTTTCTAACGGTATTTTCAAACTGATCGTTCATTTCTACATTTTTAGCAGTAACATCTTGAAATCTTGTTCGCTAATATAGCTTCAAATTTCACATGAAGTTCTTGACGAGAAACTAAACCTTTCATAGCATAAGCTTCTAGTCTTCGTCCAACTAAATAGTCTTTGCTTTTGTTTTATTAATAATTTTATACGATAAAGAAACATACGCGTCAAGCAGCGAGGTAAGCAACCATTCATTTTCTAAACCTATCAAGGACAGATCGATAAACATTATGGAAAGAAGTAAAGGTAAGCTATCGTGCAAAAATTGCATTAAAGCAACACTGTTAATTACAGGACCTTAAGCATTCGTATTTACTCCTAGAAATACAGAAGCAAGACGTCCACGAACTGTTAAGCCCTCTCCATCGCGTGACACATTGTGTACATTTTTTCTAGAATTCGTATATTAGCCTCACAGAAATCGTAGACTTAAAGAGACTATATGTAGCGAACCGTTAATTTTTTTAAAAAGGTCTCCCACTATCCCCACCCAATCATTAACGTCAGCAGCTGAAGTAAAACGCGTCAAAGAGGAATTATTTCGTGCTTGTAAAGAGGATCCTCACATCCGGTGAGCCTCCTTCAGAGGCTGCGCCGTTTCGGCGTCTCCCCAGTCCCCACTTCCGATAGCCCGAGATCCCTGCTGCGTTGCTACAACCGCTGACCGTAGCATTAGCAAAGGCGCAGTGATTGGTCCAATTGTTTCACCATACCGGATATAGAGCTGATTAACACATAATTGGGAAAATTCCTTAACACTAAGTTCCCAGCAACAAGGAAAGACTTGCTTGCGTCTATAACAATTTTTCCAACAATAAAAAATTCAATGGTCAACAGTTCAACTCACAATGCATATTCTGACTACAACATTTAAATACCTCTTTCCGCAAAGGTTATTTTAATCGTCAAAAATGTACCTTAATTCTAGTTTAGTTGTTTTAAGAAACGTTGTTCCTAAAATCATTTGAAACATAGCTATTGTAGACGCTTGAATTCTAGCGTATGCCTTTTTTACAATTCTTGGAAATTTAGGGTATATAAGGAGTTTGATGCATAGTAAATTATATGAAAAGCCACAATTGCCTAAACCATTGGTGGAAGCCCTGACATTTGGGAGACTAGACGTTTCTCGTAACCCTAGCAGATCGCCGCGTGCATCATAACATTAACGATGATAATGGAGTAAAAGCCAGTATTGTTTGCTCCGAGTTGCCAACTGCGATTGCGGGGACAGACAAACACAATGACACGTCCAGTGTAATACCTCTCCCTGACGTCATCGTGATTCGGAGAGGTAAAAAATTCATAGTCCAAACCTATAAAGGAGGTTAAGTTTTCAATAAATGTTGGTTAACTCTGAGTCTTAGCGCAGATAAAGTTGCATTTTCGAAACTTTTAGCCTTGGATTTGAAGATAATAAGACAAAGAAAAATCGATTCCTGTTGCAAGAAAAATCGAATGAGCAAATTTATGACCTTCCCTTATTTTTGCACGTCTTGCTTTGGTACACACGTCACTGACGGTGTAATTACGCTCTGGTTATTCTTTTTATCGGTACTTAGCAAAGCCATATTGCCTACTGCTGTTTTCAAATCAATATACTCGATTCGGAAAGTGTAAACTTCTTAAACACGCGCGAAAAAGCCTCACACAACAGGACGTTAACTTGCTTCTTCTATACACACAGTTCCATTCCAAGAAACAGAATGTACTTAGTTTTGGATTCCTCTACATGGCTTCACGCTTGAAAAATAGAAAAAGTTATCAATTAATTGAAATGAGTGTCCTTTCATGATAAAATTAATAGAATCCCACTTCAATTTTCTAATGAATTAACAGGCATATATAAATATATTTCCGGTTAATCTAGTTAGTTGAAATTCGTTCAGCAATAATGTCCCTTACCTTAATTATTTCCGATCAATACACCTGTGGCTTTCCTTGTTCAGGTGAAATGATAATGGAGTAAACAAGTTCATAAACCTATAATAGCAAGAAAAATAATGGCAAGAAAAAAAGTACTCAAATTAAAAGTAACAATTGGCTTACCTCTGAATAGCGTGAAATGGAAAAACTCATGGTCAGATGTATTTTTTTCCTAAAATTCCCATGAAAAATAATTGATAATGATGTTTTTCTGCATTACATACTAAGTACAATTATACAAAAACAAGTTTGCCTCCCAGTCCCCGTGAAACTGCATTTACAAGCAGTGCATTGTGAAACAAGGACTCTATGACAAACTATAGGCCTGAAAGCGTCCTTTCGGAACAAACAATTCATATTGAAGCTTAAAAAATCAGTTCAAAAGTTCATAAGATATGTTCCATAAGTTGTCTCTGGTTACTGAGAGCTTGTCATGAAGTGACGTTGGTGAAACGTCATAGATTCTCGTAAAGCGATGCCTGGTGAGGCGCTGTCAAAGGTTTAGTACAAACTAAATAGGAATATGGACTGCAAGTGTAGGCAGTGTCATAATTATGGAACTTTTCTTATAAACTTATGATCATATGAATAAAACAACCCAGGCTTTTAGATGCAAACACATATCATACTTTTTAAAACGTTTTCCGTGGCGCCGATCATGTGGGGACAGTTTGGGAAAAATCAGAGGAGCTGTGAGGAATTCACATTTAATTTGTGAGTCGCCCGGAATTGGTCCGGAGCCCCCACACTCCTTCTTTTGACACTAAGGAAAATAGCACTGGCCTTTTCCTGTTGCAATAATTGAGTTAATTACTTTAGTCTATTTCATTAATCACGTTTAGGTCTCTATTTACATCGGCATAGCCATCACTATCAGCTAATATACCCTTATAAACATTTTCTACTTATTATGGAACAAGCGCGACTATTTTCAGAACAGAGGTGCTCAAAGTTTTCAGACTGGTTCTGGAATACCAATTTCTAGAAGTTCGAAACTATTTGGAATCCTTTAGAAACGCCAATCAGTGACAACAAAAAGGAGACTCGGAGGGACCAAATTCTTCGTCAGCCCCCTAAATCGGTATCCCTGAGTGGAATACGCACGTAGCCCATGTTGAAAATAAGTGTTTTGGATTTGAATCAATGTGTATTTTTGTATGAGTGTTTTAAAGAAAGAGGCCTAATTCACGCGCGAGAAAAAATATCCATGTTTTTTGTTTTGTAATCATTTGTGTTTTATATATTTTTGTAAACTTTGGATGTCAGTTGGATATTTTGTGTAAGAAAATAAGTTTAACTGCTTGAAATAGAATCTTTGACCGAAGAATGGGATCGGTTCGCTTGAAAAACAATGTAATAAAATTTGTTAGCTTGGATAGGACAGTTCAAAGATTCAGGGTATTATATGGCATGAACGTGCACTGTTTTAAAGTTTAGAAAAATAAAAGAGAAAATGAGGGGATGGAATAAAAAGGGTAAGGGCCGATAGCCTGGCTATAAATGCATTTTGGTAAAAACAAAACTGAACTTTGAACATGGGGTGGAAATAGAAAATTGAACTTTGAGACCTAGCAAAAAGCAAGGAGTCCAGACTTGGACATAAGAGAAAAACAGTTGCAACAGGACTAGCGAAGAAGCTAGAAGTACTTAGAAGGACATAAGAAAATAGTTGTTTAAGGGCTAGAAAAGAAACTAGAAGTCCTTAGTTGGACATAAAATATTAGAAATGGAGCTCAGACCATGGCAAGGAGCTATAGTCTTCGGACTTAATAAATAAAGAACGGAAATTGGAAATTTGGAAACGATAGTCTTCGGACATAAATTGAAAAGGTAGTCTTCGGACATTAATTGAAAGGGTAGTCTTCGGACATAATAAGAAAAGAATTGAAAAATAAGAATAGAAGTGGAAAAGTTTAGATTCCACGAAAAGAATAATGCAAAAGAAAAGTTTAAGTAAAGGAACAGTTTGAATTAAAAGAAATTGAGTTGATTGGAAATTAAATAAAGCGTTGAATTCGTCTAAAGCAAAAAACTGAGTGACTTTGTTATTGATTGGAGTGATTCTTATAAGTTACGCGACGAACGGGGACTTATGGTTTCGATTTTTCAGTCGGTCGGAACACTTACAAAAAATTTAGTTCTCCCAAAAATAAAGGTAACGGATTAAGAGAAAAAAGCTATGAAAACAACGACCCAGTTTTTTCAATGAAGATATTAGAGAAAAAACTTTGAGAATGCATAAAGTTACTCCTATAGAATATTGGAGAAACTGCATGGAGTTTATAGCTTTTCTCGATAAGCGAAAGTAAAGTTTTGTGTTTGTGAGTGCATATGTGGAGGGGGATGTATTTTAGTAGTACGCTTTCTTGTAACACTCAAGAACTAAATAAAAGAGTTTTAGTATTTCGAAATGTTTTTTCCAAAACAATCGTTATTGCAATACATTAGTGTTGAAGCTAAGACCATAAACTTAGATGGACTAGAATGGAGATACGACGCGTCGTTCTTTAAGAGCAGCGCCTCTCTAGCGCCACGGTGTGACCAATATTGAAACATTTTAGCCTCTAACCATAGTCGAAAAGTTTCGGGACTCTCCCGCTAGAGGTGCTGACAGGCGATTCCACTAGAAGATCAAGGGTTTTAGCTTATCAATTCAGTAAATGTGTTTTATGGTCTTAGGCAGATGGAACGTTGCATCCGAAGTGCTACAAGTAAAACCCGTTTACACACGCTTAAACATAGCGAAGGAAGGCAGGCGTATATTAACGGAAATAAGAGTTCTATTCAAACCTTATTCCTTATATAGTTAAATGAAATAATGAATACTTATATTTTGAAACATAATAAGGGATAATTTTTAAAATATAGAAAAGGTAACAAATTTTTTTCCTTGGCTTATTTGAAATCTCCGTGATTTAACTTGAGTATTGATTTCAAGGTGTTCGACTTTAATTCCAGTGTATGATAGATCGGTGAAGAGAAACACCGCTTTTTTTTAACGAGGAAACCATCCAATCTCGAGAACATACGTAAGTTTAGCAAAATCAAAAATTTTAATGATAAGTTGTAAATTATAACAAGAGAAAGGGTTAAAATGTAATTAAAAACCGGTTTTTAATACAAGATGTATCATTAGAACCTAATATAGTGTACTAAATATTCCATTCAATTGATTAACGTATGAAAAGGTAAAGAGGCCAACGTAATTTTCAATTAGAAGCAAATTACATTAAATATTATTTAGATAAACAAAATTTGTATTAATACTAAATATTTATTTTTACTTTCTTTTTAACCCAGAAAATAAATTCCATAAAATGCTTAATGATACAGTAATTAGAATATCCTTGTATCAGCCGGTGAGTATAAGTACAACCATACTGAATACACCGTTACATTAATGGGGATAGGAAAACCATAATAGTCGACAAAGACCAAATAAAAATATCTAAATAGACTAGTCAAGCTTTCACTATTTTGTGGATTTTAAATTTCGTTAGTCCGGCAGCCCCGGTAACGTGCACCGCGTTTCGGCTATCGGCTATGCCTTGGCTTTCTCTCCTGCAGTAGCCATAGCCCACTCGATCACGCGCACCACGACGCAAGCTGCTTGCGCTATGATAAATAGAAATTAATTAATAGTATGGCGCGAGCAACGCCACGCCCGTGAACGCCGATCGAGTGGGCTATGCTTTGGCTAGGTAAACGTCATCGCAACTTTAAAAGCCAAGTCTAAATGCGCTCAGTGCTTATAATCATGGAGATCGGTTTACTATCAGAAACCGCACTAAAGGCCTAGCAGCCCTATTGTATGAAAGCCCTACTTTCTCGAATAGAGTGGGGGAAAGCTATTTATGGAATAAATTAGAGATGGCCGATACCAGGTTTAACCCGATACCGATCGATACCGGTACAAACATGAACCGATACCGATATGGTATCGGTTCATCCCTACAGGCGCGTACTAAGAAAGATTTTCGCTTATTAGTTGTTAGATAAACTGAATTCAGGTACTTTTTATATAAATGTGAACTCGTCACGATTGAAATTCATAGAAATGAGATATTATCACCATCATTACGTTACTAAAAGACCTAAGCCGCGTTTACACGAGACACTTTGGAACCGTTTTCAACCGTTTTGGAAAGGCCTAACACTTTTTAAAAAATAATATTTGCGTTTTCTCGTGAAAGATCTCTGGTTTTATCAACTTAATATTCTTTTTTGTACATTCCAAAACGGTTTGAAACGGTTTCAAAGTGTCTCGTGTAAACGCGGCTATAAAAATGTCATGTAGCGTCATATAACGCATTTTAAACGAGTATCGGTTTAGTATCGGTATCGAACCAACCGATCCGATACTATCGGGAAACCCCGAGTATCGGTGCCGATACCGATATGGTATCGGTACCGGTTCATCCCTAGAATAAATGGAACGGAGTATTCTAAATAAGGAAACGTGAAGACCAGACTTGTAAATAGGGGGTACCAGGGAGCCTTTGACATCCAAGAAAATTCACAGGACACCCTGAAAAAATATTTTTAAAGGGAGTCGGGTACCAACCGGGTACCCAGAAAAATTCGGGGCGATGAGAACTCTCCCCCATAAAGACCATTCAAAAAAGGGGAAAAAATAAAATGACGAACATTTCCCCTCAAAACTTTGGCCGGAATGCATCCTTCCCTCCCTCACATTTTGTTTATTTACCCTTGTCCACTAGGCAGCCCCCGGTACCCAAGAAAGTAGGGCTTTGGGGGGGGGAGCCCTGATGAAATTTTCACTATTTACAAGTCTATTGAAGACCAGACTGTCAGCTTGAAGGGAACCAACAACCTAGGGCTGGGCCATAATAGTAGCCACATCGTTATCTACTAAATTAGCACATACATAAAAGCATGAATTTATTTATTAACATGAATATATATGTGTATCATTAGCCTTTCTATCATGTTATTCAGGGATGGGAGGGACCTTTCTATTACACACGCGTTTAACGTCATCGCGGTAGCCAATCGAAATCAAGACACCTGGAAGTTCGAACAGCAGACGTCAAGCTTATCACCATTGTCTGAGCGGACTGAGCCTCATACAATTTTCGGTTATTTTTACCAAACTGCATCAATTTAACCTTAAAAATGATCGCCGATGCGTAAAAAAATATCTCAGAACGATGTCCGAAGTTTATATTAATCTTTTAAAAGAAATTATAGCAAGTGCGTGCAATGTTTTTCCAAATCTGAAACTGAAAACTGTTGGTGAAGTGATAAGCCTTGGCCATAAAGAAACCGAGAGATTTGAAAATAAACTTCTCTGACGTCACGCTTACTAAGCCCCTCCCATCCCTGAATATGTAGTTTAACTAGTCAATGCACATATATATTCATGTTAATAAATAAATTCATGATAAAAGGGAAAGAAACATTTAAGAAAATGAGATTCGTACTTTTATTCCAAAATTTGGCGGCCATGACTTTTCTTAGGGTAAAAGTTGAGCAATCGTATGCAATCTTAAGCACGTATAAAATATTCAAATAAATAAGTATCCGAGCCAGCAAATAAAGAAGAAACCAGAGATACAAATACAGATGTCTACTCCGATCCCACAGATACAGATACAGAAGTTTCCGGAATAGGTATCCGACCTCCGGCAGTTTAGCTCAAGTAAACAAAGACAAATCGTAGGTTCTATCAGAAGTTTATAATATATGTTCCATAAGTTTGTCATTGGTTACTGAGAGCTTGTCATGAAATGTCGTAGGTGAAACGTCATTGATTCTCCTTAAGAGACGCCTGTTGAGGCGCTGTCAAAGGCTTAGTACAGACTACATAACCAAGATCGACGTGCAAATCCAAGTGTAGTCAATACTCGCGTGTCGTTCTCGAACTAGCTCTCAGTAAGTCTCTAATACCACGAAATATAGGTAGTGTCATACTTATGGAACATATCTTTTAATCTTATGATTCTATTAGGTCTCTAAGGTACAGTTTTAGAGCATCTTACTATTGTGAGAGCGACTCCTGATTTTACGTGGTGATTGGCGTAAAATCAGTTACCCATATTTATCTAACTTTTTAACCTACAAATATAAATGAATGTACAGTTGGAAATTATTATGTGATACAATGGTTTGTTTAAAGTTCTCTAAATTTAACTATTTGTTTTATCATAAGAAACAAAGTCAATTTAAGTCATTAGCAAATGCCCCTAACTGAAAGTGTAGCTTGTTTTCATCTTGTAACTTAACTTAATCCTCCACGTAAAGATGACAATGACCGCTTTTATTTTTCTCCGCCATTATATTTAAAGTATGTGACATGATTTTACCAAATAAACAGTTGAAAGTCCTATCCTAACTTCCGGTATACGCAAACAGCCTAGGAATTATAGATGGTGCTTTTATCGTACCCACCAAATTTTCAAAATGTTAATACGAGTACAATGCCGGTAGTATAGGACCTACTTGGGGACTCATACTTATGGTGACCTTACATAATAGACTTATGGTTTGATTTCAATTCACATGCAGTTCTTTCCATTATTCTATCTGAAACCGAATGGCAATATAGATCGTCTTGGCGACCACGATGGTTCTATTACGGATATCCTTAAATCTATCGAAAAGCATTTAAAGTAAGATTTACTTCAACATTTTGCGAAGGAAATTTTTCCTCTTAATAAGAAGAATCTTAATATTAAAACACAATTTCCGCGGAGTTTTGGCAGAGGTTTTTCAAACTCGCGTTATAAGTTTTCTTACTTACAAATCACATGTAAAATTTATATTTTTGAAATCATTAGAACTAGCTCTATTCCTGAAAGATTTTTGTACCAGGATAACTTAACAATTCGCAACAACAACAAACTGAAATGATCTAAATAAGTCAGCTTTTCAATTACATGTCTTACACCCGTATCTTTGATCTAATTAGGTTCGAAAACATTTAATTATGAAGATTTTTGGTTTCCCACTACAACGTTCGCGAGTAGTACCATAAGCCAATCATCCTCTTAAAGTACCCATCTCTATGGCTATTTGTAGACGCGTCTCTTCCCCTTTCATTTATGTCAGCGCTTCCAAGAGATCGACTGCCGAAAATGCAAAAGAGATTTTTCTCTTCATCTTAGTAGGAGGTTTAGTAGATGCAGGGTGTTGGAGCTGGCCCAGTGGCGTGATCTGGCGTGAGAAATTGGCGTGAAAGTCATGATGTCAGACTTAGCGTGAAACCTCATGATGTCGTGTAATCTCATGACGGCCACTCGAGATAAGGTTATCTATTCCCCTTGGCGTATCTTATCTTATATTTTCGAAAATGTTAAACGCATGGCCTCACTGATAAGCATTGAATTATGAAGTTTGAAACCCATGTTCGGGGAGTTAGGCTTAAGATGACGTCATATTGACTTTCAACAACGTGGCTGTCAACGTTATGGTAAACCCACGCCAAGTATTAGGCTTAAGACCATGTGTCATATTGACTTTTCACGATGTGCTTCCGACGTATAAAAAGCGTGGTAGGTTTTAGGATAAGGCATTTTACGAGTCTTCAAGCGCTCATCGAAATGTAAGCATACTTTCTCCTTAAATTTTAGTGTTATGTTTAAATCTTAGTTTGCGTCTTAATTCTGTTTTATGTGAATATTTAGGGATAACTCCAACTTTTCGAGATTTCCTCAACTTATTCAGTCAGTGTAACAGCGGACTGTAATATGATGGTTCTACGGCGATTATATACCTGCAATGGTTGCATTAAAGACCGCCCATGGCAGATGCAACATGACTGTGTAATGGAGTGAACGTGTGGATAGTGATTACTGTAATGCTGTGTCAAATTTAAATATAGAGATGATAGTTAACATATTTAATAATTCTTCTGCCTTTAGTTTTCAATTCTGTAAACAAATGGTCTCTAAAAGTGTATCTAGCTCAAAAACCTTTCTGTGAAATACTGTATTGACGTTTATTTAAATAATACATTTAAATTTAATATTTTTTCTTTATTCTAAATATAAGAATATTTCCAATTTTTAGTAATTAATTAAAAATAATAAATACTCAAATTTAATAGTTTATCTTATTTGGGGTGTAGACATATTTTAGAACAATCATTGCAGAGATAAGAAACAGAAATGTAAATAATTACAATGGGATTGGAGTGAAGGAAGGGTTAGTTTTGGTTATGAAACGTTTATTGATGAAAAATAAATAGAGGCAACTTGTTGATAAGATGCCAGTTCATGGAAACACCCAGTTATGAGTATGCCATCCATAATTTGAGATATAAACCATGATAGACGTCTCTGATGGTAGGTCAAGTAAACAGTTAAAGTCGGCAATAGTTGGGTAAATAATTTAAGTCTTCTGGCTCCTCCGGTGGTTGACCTCCACCCTCTTGTTGATCTATGAAGCCTTGAATGTCGCGCTTCTCCTGACTCGAAAGTTCCGGAAAGTCCAGCTCCTCCTCCTCTCCGTCCATGAAACGGTTAAGGTCGCGTACCTCCTGGCTCGAAAGGTCCGGAAAGTCTCCCTCCAGGCTAGTCGTATCGGCTGTGCGCTCCTCGGCACCTCGGAAGTGCTCGCGCATGTGTATATCGGACTCGTTTTGGCCGTCGAACCACTTGTCGCAAATATAACACGCGATCCGAGGTGATGGGGGAGTAGCTTCCAGTGTGGCGACTTCGACGTCATCCTCTTCCCGCTCCATGAACTCGTGCAGCGCACGATTCAAATCGTCGGACAGTTCATCTAGATTTTGGGGTGAAAGGTCCGACGGCAGGTTGTCGCCGGAACTAGAACCAAAAACGAGGGGAGAGGTGGGGGAGAATAGGGTTTGGAGTGGAATGGGTAAGTTTCGGCCGCTTGCCCTCGGTAGGAGTGGGAGGGGTTAAACGGTTTTCCCTACTCATGATAAGCTCGCGCATAGTTCGGGCATAGCTCAGGCTTCCTGGGCATTCAACTTTTCCATGCTAATAGGGAGATAAAGAGATGGGAGGGGAGGGGACCGACTATTTTCTCTGCTCCTGATGAGGTCGTGCACAGCTTGAGCCTCCATGCTATCCAACTCCACCATGCTAATAGTGTCCAGAGAAATTAAGGGATAGCCTGCTAGGGTACTCGGTAATGTGCGGGACCGGGAGGATAGAGGCTGGGGTTGGAGGAACTGGAATGTTCGTGGGGGAAGGAGAGTCGGAAGTTTGTGGTACAGTAATGTCCTTAAGGGTAGGAGAATCGGAGCTAGAGCTAGAAAAGTTAAATCAAGTACGCTTGTTACCTTTTAAGTTGTTGCCGGCCACGTGGGAAGTTAAAGTAGAGCGTCTCGTGACATTGGGTACACTTAAACAAAATCCCCTCATGATTCTCCATTCTATGCCTCGTAGGGTCCCATGATCTAACGTACTCGCGCTTGCAAATATCGCACTTAAACATTCTCAAAATTAACTCCCTCTTAAAGGCAGTAAAAATATCTATCTTAATCTCAGTCGTAAAAGTTTTTCTAGCCTGCTGCAGAGACTTCTAACAGAAACTTGGGAACAGTCAGGACGTCGTCCAGAACAGAAAATGAATAGCTAATGTACACGCCGGGACTTTTATACTCTTGGCGTGATAAGATGTTCAACTATCGTAGATAAGGGAATTTTACACCTGTATCACGTGACAATCAGCGTCATGCTTCGAAACGGGGATTTTAAACTTCGATCTAGTTGATTTTTCGCAAGCCTCCTATCATAAACATAAATTATTTACCCAACTATTGCCGACTTTAACTGTTTACTTGACCTACCATCAGAGACCTCTTTCATGGTTTATATCTCAAATTATTGATGGCATTGACCTTCTATTTACTCATTTCCATGAACCGGCAACTTATCCACAAGTTGCCTCTATTTACTTTTCATCAATAAACATTTCTTAACCAAAACAAACCCTTCCTGCACTCCAATCCCGTTGCAGTTATTTACATTTCAGTTTCTTATCTCTGCAATGCTTGTTCTAAAATTTATTTCTATCCCAAATAAAGATAAACTATTAAATTTGAATATTTATTAATTTTAACTAATTACTAAAGAATGGAAATATGCTTATATTTAGAATAATGAAAAAAAATATTAAATTTAAATGTATTATTTAAATTAACGTCAATACAGTATTTCACAAAAACTTTTTTGAGTTACACTTTTAGAGACCATTTGCTTACAGAATTGAAAACTTCAGAAAGAAGAATTATTAAATATGTTAACTATCATCTCCATATTTAAATTCGACACAGCATTAGAGTAATGACTATCCACTCGTTCACTCCATTCCATCATTACGCAGTCATGTTGCATCTGCGATGGGCGGGTATTCTTGATTCCGTCAGTCAGTTGCTGTGTAACTATTTCCTTAATCGCGCTCTCTACACGTTTTGATTCCGTAAGGAATCGAAAAATTCATTTATGGAATCCCTCATCCCATAAAGTTGTGTGTACTGATCCTCACTTAATATAATCCACGTAGAACCATCGGTCATTCCTAGTCAAATATTACAGTCCGCTGTTACACCGACTGATTTAGTTAAGGAATTCCCGAAAACGTTGGAGTTATCCCTAAATATTCGCGTAAAACAGAATTAAGATGCAAACTAAGATTTAAACATAACACTAAAAATTTAAGGAGAAAGTATACTTACATTTCGATGAGCGCTTGAAGAATCGTAAAATGCCTTATCCTCAAACCTACCACGTTTTTTTATACGTGGGAAGCACATCGTGAAAAGTCAATATGACACATGGTCTTAAGCCTAACACTTGGCGGGTGTTTACCATGACGTTGACAGCCACGTTGTTGAAAGTCAATACGACATGGTTTTAAGCCTAACTCGCCGAACATGGGTTTCAAACTTCATTATTCAATCCTTATCAGTGAGGACATGCGTTAAACATTTTCCTCGAAAAAAATTAGATAAGATACGCGAACGGGAATAGATAACCTTATCTCGAGTGGCCGTCATGAGATTACACGCCATCATGAGGTTTCACGCCAAGTCTGACATCACGACTTTCACGCCAATTTCTCACGACAGATCACGCCACTGGTCCAGCTCCAAAACTCTGCTTCTAGCGATTTATATTAAACCAAACAAGCACATAGGTTCATATTATCTGTTCCATAAGTTTGTCACTGAGAGCTTCTCATTAAGTGAAGTAAGTGAAACGTCATAGATTCTCGTAAAACGACGCCTGGTGAGGCGCTGTCAAAGGCTAAGCACAGACTAAATGGGAAGATGGATTGCAAAACCACCTGTAGTAAATTCTCGCATCGTTCTAGAACTAGTTCTCAATAAGTCTCTAGCATTACGAAGTATGGGAAGTGTCACACTTATGGAACGCATCTTATAAACTTATGGTATAGCGTTTAAGGATAAGGCTTCTTTCTTTGAAATTCAATTAGTCTTCTATAGAAACCTGCTGTTAAACATACCAAGTAGTTTTCAAAACATTGATTTCTAATTGTGTACTTTTTGAAAATATTTTTGCAGCGTTACATTTGAAAATGTAAGTAATTTAACCCTTTAATTTATCCATTTCGCAGAATCAATATCAGTGAAACCTAACGTTCGAGCAATAGGCAAAGAAAATCTTATTACTGTCACATTTTTTAGAATAATTCCCTAAACCACTTTAGTAAGTAAACACGAGGCAGATGTAGCTTATAATTATGTGTTCATTAATCGTTATTTATGTTTTTTCTTCCTTTTTTCATTGCAAACATTTATAAGATTATTTTAACAGAAAATAGTTGCAAGTTTACGAACGTTCAACCCAGAGGGTTACAAAAATGAAATATCAATTGTTATTTTGTATAAAACCATTTGTAATTTTTTTAAGGTTAGGTATTGTTATTCCAAGACGAATAGTTATAGGTCAAGAAAGGTTAGATTATGTTAGCGTTGTACTTAATAGGTATGGTAAATTGTAGGGTTAAAAATTGTTCAAAACTTAACTGCAATTTCGCAAAAGTAGTTCTTAGGTTATGTTTTGACTAAAACAGCAGTTTTAAACAACGCCGCTGTATTATGTAATAGCTCTTTTGGGAACTGCTCATACAAGGTACAGTGTACATCCGTTAAAGTTATACCTTACTGATAGCGAATTAGTTCTCTTTTAGTTACAGTTTCCTTATTTTCTTATTAGTAATATTATGTGGTTGTTAAAAATTATAGTCCTATGAGTTGTGGGAATTGAATGCATACCCCAGCGCTATTTCGTACAAACGGTCAAAGAAATACGAATCAACGGCAGAGCTGTATTACACCAAAGCCATAATGTATTCTCAACTATCTCCCACGAAGCGGGGAACCTTCCTTACAAATATTTTCACCATACCTTCATGGGTGAGCAAACATTCAATTTACTTCTTCTCAACTAACTCAAAAACTAAAGATGAAAATTCAAACTCCCTTTGCCATACTGAAATAACTTGAAAAAGAGAAACCTGGGCCGCCATTGAGGTATCCCCCTCTCCCCAAGAAGCTTCGCCAGATCTCTGAAAAATTGAGCTGTAGAGGAACTTAAATTTTTATATTTTAAAATTGAAAATATTGCGAATCGGAAAATTACATACGCCGTTTGACTGTGATGTAGTTATTAGAGTCAAAAAGATCTATTGCTTGATCGTGATCATTTGAGAGATATACAACACGTCAATTTTTGAAAGTTCGAAAACTTTAAAATTAACGAACACGTTTTGTTAAGTTTTCATACTTATTTTAGTTTTATTTTGTCTGCTATCAATGCTTTTCTGTCCATTTTATTCTCCTTATATACTCAAACTAACCCTAAATATTATAGAGAAAATAAAATGCGTGCGTTTACTATTTCGAAAATGATGCACATATTTCATGATAAAATATTTTACTTAAAAAATTTTAGTGAAAAAAAAACGAAGATAAGAAAGTTTTTCAAATAATCGTGTCTCTAAAAATGAAAATTTTAACATCTGGTACTACAAACAATTAATTTTCCACACTTATCTTTAAATTTGTCTATTTATAATTATTTGCGGTGATAAATGCAATTTTCGTGAAATTGTGTAGTAAAAGTTGTTCACAATGTAATTTTGATCAACTGAACCCTCTATTATTCAGTTCCTTGGACTGTTATTATTGACAATTTTGATTCTTGCCGCTTTGACGAAATGGTTTGAAAATTCGAATCAATTTGGATCATTCATATGGATGTACTTCGCTCCTCTGTTACAAAAAAGTAAGTTTTAAACAAAGAATTCGTTTCAATTCCCTCTTCCAACTGTTTTCTAAATTTCCGCAGGTTGGGTTGTAAAACTGAATCATGGAATATCCAAACATTTACTGAATATTTGGTTTGCTACATTAATCGTGACGAACAGTGCTCTGTTGTCATTCATCACCGCTGATGTTTTGATCGGACAGAAAACTGTCATTAACAATTTGAAAGACATATTGCTAGTAAAAGACCTTAAATTCTACACACCTAAGTATTCCACTGCTATGATTGACTTCTTAAAAGTAAGAAACATTTTGGAGCAAGTGCGACCCAGAACCAATATAGATCGAGTCAGTTTAAAATTATGCCAAATCCATCATTTATATCTCAATTTCTTAAGATATGTTTAATAGATTTGTCATTGGTTACTGAGAGCTTGTCATGAAGTGAAGTAGGTGAAACGTCATAGAGTTTCGTAAAGCGACGCCTCATGAGGCGCTGTGAAAGGCTTAGTACAGACTAAATAGAAAGATGAACTGTAAAACCGCGTGTAGTCAATTCTCGCGTCGTTCTCGAGCAAGCTCTCAGTTAGTCTCGTTTATAATTTTGCAAAAGTATATCTTTGACATCTTTTTCAATAAAGTCTATACCTGGAACTGAAGGCAAGCAAATCCGCCGTAGACGTATAAAGGAAAAACCCGATATGAGAGATTTTATGGCGAGTGTGTCGAAGGGAAAGGGGGTGTATGTCGTCTGGAATGATGAAATCGATGATGTGGAAGACTACTGCAAGGAAACTCTCACGAAAGAAGATGCCCGACCCTTGTTTTACAAGTCGCCATTTCCCTTAACAACGATTTCTACGGCTTTTCAAATCAAAAGAAATAATTCCATCAACAAGGCTATGTTGGAAAACATCAATAGAATGTAAGAGCTCGCAAAATTGTGTTCTTTTCCCTAAACCAGGAGCAGATGACAAAGGAGTCTCGGACGCTAGCTTCCATAATGTAGAGGGCAATGGGATCCGCGAACGTCACGGTTATTAACCAAAATCATTACGCCAGTGCCACTTCTCGTAGGAAATTTGAGCTCTATTTTCCAACCAATAGCAAGGCTGCAAAGTCTCGAAAGGAGATCTGGGAAATCGCGTCTGGAGCCTCTCTTTAAAAATACGTATCGTCTGCTTATAATTAGCCTAGGCTTAACGAGTATTGGAGTTAAAAAATGGATTTCAACGACTTTTTAATCTTTTTTTTAGACTAAAATTGATAATGAAAAGCCCAGTGAGTAACGTATGTCCACTATTAAAAAAATTAAATGTGTTTCAGTGCCAAATTTTTCTAAATTTCTTCTTGAATTAAATGATAGCTACAAGAGGTTGGGAAAAGAAATCACTGACGATCTTTTAAAACCCAAAAAGTAAGAGACAGTGATTTCGTTTTCAACCTCTTGTAGCAGTCAATTAATTCCTACCTTTAAGGTCACAAAATGTAGTCTTATCTTTATCTTAACACCAACGGTTACAGCTGTTTGAATAAAGTAATTGTATTGTGTATATTAATGTCGCGATCGGGTAAGACGAACCTCAATAGCCACCGTTAGTCCGTTATTACAAAAAAAATTCCCAGCAGACTTTGGTGCCAGATATAATCCACCAAAAGCATCGTCTGCTATAATGTCTGATAGAGCCTCTATGACAAACGATACCGCTACAGCTGTGACGTACGCGGGTCCCATTGCCCTCTATATTGTGGAAGCTAGCGTCCGAGACTACTTTGTCATCTGCTCCTGCCTAAACTAAAAGTCCTGTAGTCAACCAAAACAAAATCCATAAAGTGAAGTTCCAAGCTGTCAAATAAATAAGGATTTG
Organism: Phalangium opilio; assembly: GCF_054372755.1. Classification (NCBI taxonomy): domain Eukaryota; kingdom Metazoa; phylum Arthropoda; class Arachnida; order Opiliones; family Phalangiidae; genus Phalangium; species Phalangium opilio. Next base: position 130,899 of record NW_028324243.1, read on the forward strand.
TTCCGTAAGTTTGTCCCTGGTTGATAAGAGCTTGTAATGAAGTGGCGTAGGTCATAGAATTTCGAAAAGCGACGCCTGGTGTGAGGCTATCAAAGGTATGACTAAATAGGAAGACGTACAGCAAAATTAACAGAGTGTAGTCGATTCTCGCTTGTCGTTCTCGAACTAGCTCTCAGTAAGTCTCTAGCTAGCATCACGAATTATGGGTAGTATCTCACTTAAGGAACATTTCTTATAAACTTATGATATTCTCATAACAAATTGATGTGTTTTATGAACTATTGAGAGTGTGATACAAACAAGTAATTACTTTGATTGTAAATACACTAGTTTGCTTAGTTTCCATAAAAATTAAACTTCATTGTGGCACAATTATGTTTAAATTTTTATAATCTTATAAAAAAGAAAGTCTTGATTTCCCAAATATCAATCAAATACGCGACTGAAGTAACCTTAAAATCTCATGCGCAACTAATACAAAATGATGAAAAACTAAATAATATTTGCAGAATTCGATTTGCGGCGTCAGCTTGCTTGTGCGATAAAGCTTTGGAACTGCATTATTGGTGGACAGACTCTAGATGCGTCACTTCGGAAACTAACTTTGAAGATGAGGAATTCAACGACAGTGACGACCAAACGCGTCTCTTAACCATCATATTTTCAGTCAGTCTTATTCCGGCGGTGTTAGTTTTAAGCTATGAAGTGATACGGGGATTTTTACTGCTCATGTAGTAGATCATGGAAATTGATATCATATAGGTAAGTTTTATGCTGGGATGAGTCTTAATATGAGAGAAATCGGCCTGCTAACTGTGAAACCCTTCAGGTCCGTAGGGACGCTAGAAAATGGGGAGGAATACAAGGAAAATTGGCGGGCGGTTTTCCTGATTCGTCTGAGGTAGACCGCCCGCCAATTATCGGAGTATTTCTCCCCTATTTCTATCGTCCCACCGGTTCTGAATCGTTGCGCAGTTAGCATGCCGATTTCCCTCTGATTAAGCATCCTCCCCCATCATTCTTGATATAAGGTATGCGAATATTTTTTGGAAATTGTATGGTTTCAATATTGGACTAAAGTTTCATGTGTTATTTCTTTTGGTATCACATGGATAAGTGATAAAACTTGAGTTATTTTATTAATGTTAATATAAAATAGTGCAACCAACTCTTAGCTAACCTCCTCCACTGCCAGTTCGAATTGGGAAAACTGGTCACACTTTTCCTTTTACTGTTCAACCCACAAATCACGACAAAATTGTCTAGGTTTGTGTAATAGTAGGATTACACATTATCCTTTTATTAAAATTAAAGGTATGGCGTGCGTGCACATCTATTAAATTGGTCCGTAGAGTTTACACAATGTATTTTTAGCCACATCGTTTGATGTACATCTTGCTTCGTGGCGTTATTAGTATCGTAAAAATAAGTTCAGCCTCGTGACCCCGTCGACTGCTACAATATTAGGGCAAGGCTTAGACGTAGAGCGGTGAAGCCAATGTCGCAGATAGTAAACGTTTTACGCCTCCGAGATATCTAGCCCGTGCGTGTCGAATTTTATGTGGGGAAATATCCCAGTTTCATAGAGGAAATATTTTCACCCAATATATGTACTAGATGGCGCTCTTATTACTGTTGCGAATAAAATTTTCCATAAATTGTCGTTGATATTTTAGGCGCCAATTATAAATATTTTATGAAAGAAAGGTTGCACCCTTCAATTAACGTAATTGTTTAAGGGGCAATTTATTTTTTATTGAATCTTTTGATTAGTTTGTGTGGACAATAAAATTAATTATGAGATTTTAGCATTGTTGTTGTTTTAGTAAATCAAAACTTCTTGAAGTTGCTAATTCACACTTTTATTATACCATATGAAGAGGAATTTTTTTACTCCTTCGTAACCTTTCATTTTTTCAACCTTAGCTTTTTTATCCTTTACTTCTTTGGCATGATTATTTAATAAAGGTCTTCAGAAATTTGGTAAAACGTTTTTTAACTATCCGTGACCTCGGCTATGTCTTTCCTAATATTGTGGCAGTCGACGGGGTCACGAGGCTGATTTTATTTTTATTTTACGATACTAAAATCGCCCCCAAGCGAGAAAACACTGCGAACTAAATTAGTTAAAAAAATATTCTCCCTTCGCGAATCTCGATAGGCACGGGCCTAGATATCTCGGAGGCTCCGGTTTTATAAAATTTCCGAAGACTCTTATTATACAACCATGCCAAAGAAGTAACCGACAAAAAACAAAAGGTTATGAAGGTGTAAAAAAATTCCTCTTATGGTTTTAAAAAGTGTGAAATAGCAACATTAAAAATTTTTGTTTTACTAAAGAAACAACAATGTTAAAATCTCTTAATTAATTTTGTTGTCCATACAATCTAACCAAAATATTTTGCAAAAAGTGAATAGCTCCTTAAACAATTCCGTTAATTTAAGAGTGAAGCCTTTCTCTGTCATAAAATTTTTATAATTGGCCCCTAAAAAAAATCAACGATAATTTATGGAATATCCCTGTCACAGCGGTAATAAAAGAGCCTCTTGTACAGATATAGGGTAAATCATGAGTGAATCATATACTAGCTCCCTATAAGTTACTCAGCCACACTGGCCTAATGTATCCAGCATTTTCTTCCCGCTGAAAACGTGTTACCTATATGCGACCCCCAGTGAGAGAAAATAACACTACTCTCGGCACTTACGTATTTCCCGTAAAAAACCGGAAAAGAGGATCAACCAATGAAACTTTGAACTGAAAGGTAGTTAGTATAAGCAGACGACGCTTCAGAAATGTTGTGATTGTTTGCGGACGGTTCACAGTCGTATTTTATCTTCGAAATTATTTTAATGGGTTAAGGTTGGCCCAATAGGAAGTTTTATTTTTCGCATTAAAATTGCAGAATTTTGGATATTTTTTGACTAAGCCCAAATGAAAGAAACTCTTTTAAATTCAGAGGCAGGAACTATTTATTAAAAAATAAGAGCTAAACAACAATTTAATAGTTATCTCGAAAACCTTACTAAACTTTTTAATAATGCGTCTAAAGAACTAATAGAAAAACTTAAAGAAAGGCCCAACCCATTTTTAACGAAGCCTGTTGTGAAACCCAAATTATTTTTAAATTAGCAAAGGAATGAATCTGACGCAAAGAAACCAAAACCGTTAATACCATTTGGAACTACCATCACTTTCAAGTTCTCGATGTATTAATTTCAAAGCCCTAAGAGAGCGCGCCGTCTACTATCACTCTCACCCGCCTCCCCTCCTCTCGAGTATTTGGAAGAAAATGCTGGATACATTAGGCCAGTGTGACTGACTCATGGGTAAATATATTTCCTCTATGAAACTGGGTGTTTCTCCACATAAAAATCGACACGCACGGGCCTAGATAAATTGCAGAGGCTCCGTTTATACCATCCCAGATAAATAAATGGGGAAAATCGATACGGTTTCCAGTATCTACATAATTACAAATTCAATACTTTAGTAAGGTCATATACCGTGAGATTCTGAACCATCCGCAAAACGTGCTCCAAATAAAACACTTACCGAGAAAAATAATTATATATATATATAAAAAGTAACATAATAGAGAAACGTATGAAACTCAAGTAAGCATATTAAAGAAGGATTGTTCCCACTTAAACTTGATTTCCCTCTCCATACTTGCAATTTATCAAAACTTTTAATGAAGTGGCCACTGGTGATGTAGACGAGGTACTAGGCGTAAATACCATATAAAATGAAACTTTATAGTTTCTTGGAACTGGCAGACCCAGTTTTATGGGTAAAACATTAAAATCAGGAGGTCATACTTTTGTTTTATTTTACCCGTGATATTACAGTGCACAGAAACGGAGCAGATGTGATGCAGTATTGGAAAAACAAAAAGTGCAAGAGCCCTCAATAGAAAATTAATGGTTGAAGGGAGTAATTACGTTCAAGCCACGTACTGAACATTTCTATCAGAATTCTCAAATAATTATGAAGTTGTTTACGCGTTTTGTTGGTGTTCTACCGCGGATGGAGATAAAATAAGTTTTATATACAATGTTGACCGAAATGAAGAATAAACTTCTAACTAATCTTGCAATTAAGCCCGAATGGAAGTGTCACCAGGAAAGAGGACGCTTAGAAGTTGTGAAAAACAACTTCTGGTTCAATTTAGCGTTCAATTACCTTAATATACTCGGATTACTAAAACTAAATCAACAGTTAAGTGTGATAAAATGCATCGTCTTATTTGTGCTCTACTCTTATTGCGGCTTTCAAACGTACCTTTGTGTAGCTGCCGCTTTCAAACTATATAACAATGGTATATTAAAAGACTTTCTCTGCCCTTTAGGAAACGTAATGAGACTATACACCATCACTTATTTTGTCAATGCATGCTTCTTTGGCAAAAACTTAATCTTAAAATGGTTAAATGTAATTCAATTCTGTTCCGGTATCGAAATGAAGTTGCCAAATTTAATTAACATTGCATTCGCGTTAGAAGTAGTAGGCTTCATTTCTTTAACAATAATGCAATTCTTGAATGTATGGATCAGTCAACCATTTGTCATCTTATACGTTGAACTGTGTTTGCAGAATTTGGACTACTTAAAACCCCCTCGGTTTCTGACCTCTTTAATAATTAATTTAGATATTATGTTATGGAACTTTTGCTTATTATTAACCCTGGTTGCTAAAGGATCTTTGGCTTTTACAGTAGAGTGTATTAGAATGAGGGTTAAATGTTTGTCGTTGGATTTGGTTAATAATCTTGATGTTCAAGAATTTTGTCAAAAGCATACGGAGGTTTTGGTGGCATTGGAAGGATTAAACGTCACGTTGAAATACGTCCTGTTTCTGTGGCTGATTGAATGGATATCCGTTTTCTGTTTGCATATACCGCTTATTTTAGAAGGGATGCGAATCTCTGATGTATTGACAGAATTAATAATTATATTGGACAGTATATTACCATTATTGAGTGGCGGAATTTTGTTTTCAACAATGAGCGTTTTGGGTGGCGCTAAAGACTCGCTAATTTCAGCCTGTAATATACGATTACTAAAAACCTCAAATGATTTGTCCGACGCCGATAGAGCTAAGGAAAATTATTTACTTGTTAAGATTAGCAATGGGTGTTTCAGTTTCAAATTCATGAAATGCGTTTTGATCAACCAGAGCTCACTTGGTGGTGTCTTAATGGCTGTCATATCGTACTTACTCTTCATTTTATCTATAACTCAAGTAGAGAATAACGCTGGCTGTTCAAATAGTACACTTTATGTTTAAGGTAATCGGTTAAATATAAAGCAAATTATAGCATTAATGTTATATGTAATTAACTATTACTATTAATCTGATAATGATCTTGATAAATAATTTATTGATTTTTCTTGTTCAATGTCGTCTTATGCTTTTGTTCAAACCAGATCACTATCTTTAAATAAATGTATCTACGTATTTCAAATTGTGTAATGGTATAATAATTATCATTAAATGTTTCAAAATGGGTCTCGTTCCAAACTTCGGCCGTCAATTTTAGGGTAATGATAAAATCTGGGCCCTTTTGGTCTTAATCACTCCATATAATGCTTTCTATTGGTCCTTTGTCAGGTTAAATTGTTTGAAACTAAAAGATTACAGTGATTACTCCAATAAGGGAGTAGAAATTTATTTTCAAAAAAAAAAAATTGTTGAGGTAAGCAATTTATAGCAAGGATTTTTTTGTAACATCACTATAGTTCCTCTTTGAATTTTTTTAACACATACGTATAATCATAAGTTTATAAGATATGTTCCATAAGTATGTCACTACCCATACTTCGTAATGTTAGAGGCTTAATGAGAGCTAGTTCAAGAACGACGTGAGAATTGACTACACTCGGTATTGCAGTCCATCCTCCTCTTTAGTCTGTACTAAGCCTTTGACAAGGCCTCACTACGCGTCGCTTTACAAGAATCTATGACGTTTCACCTACGTCACTTCATGACAAGCTCTCATTAACGAGTGACACACTTATGGAACATATCTTATAAACTTTTGGTATAATGGACTAAAATATTTTGTTCAGATACGGTAAATTTTAAAAACTCATTAGTTTAAGAAAATTTGGTTTCGATACCAAAATTCAGCGAACATTTTTAAATGTAGATTGATTGTTTAAAGGTTTTTGATTTCAACACTTTATATTTCAGTGAACATTTTTAAAGGTCATTAGTTTGTGACTACTATTTCGGAATTTGAATCCAAAATAGCGCATGGCATGTATTAGTTGGTATCGCAGGGTTTGAGTAAGAACGTTGAACTTTTTCGAGACTGGAACCAACGGCTGTTCAATATACCTGAAAAGAAAGCAGAGCTTGGCGTTTTCGAAAATGTCTCTTGATGATTTTGGCGCCATATATCTCGTGTACATAATTTCAATGACCATTGCCTTTTTGGTAATGCTCGTCCAGTTATGACACGTTTTCAACAATAGGCATGCGGAGCGAAGACTCGAAGCTCTTGAACTGAGGACCTACAGCATGAATTGAAGATCTGAAATCGCCTCTCCTGCTTGAAAAGCACAAAACATTGAATAGAATTTGTTGGTGAAAATACTCGGTAGAATTAATTATTTTTTAAGTAGTGGTGATGTAGAAGGTTTACGACTATGTTTCTCAAAGATTATTTCGCGACACGTTCTTGTGTAGTGACAGTTTTAGTTCTACTTTAAAATGTGGAGTCAAAAAATTGTTAATAGAGTGCTTAGAAAAAATTGACAAAATATATTATTCTAAAATATGCCACAAGCTAGTTCATTATGTCATTATTAGGTAACAAATAATTATTGACTCAGTCACTCACGTAGCCTCTTGGAGTCTAGTTTAGTGACTTTTATTAACATAGGATATAACATTCATATTTTCACCACCATATTTTGGTCTAATAGAGCAAAACCAAAAATAGAAACTATTCAAAATATACCTCTCTGAAATTGAAAGAATAAACTAACGTTTTTTTAAATAGTGTGATGTGGAAGGATTAGGACCATGTTTCTCAAAGTTTATCTCGCGACACGTAATTGTGCAGTGAGAGTTAAACTTTTAAATGTCTTTCCATTTCGCCCATGCCATTGGAAAATGTCGCCCTCCTAGCTATAGACATTTTAAAGTTTATTAATGTAATAAAAAACAGATTAATAGGAACGTCGGTTCATAGCTTTAGCCTCTGGTACCATCCTCGCATACTTCATTGAGAAACTTCGTCTGCTTATATATTTTGGTTCCACCCACAAACTTTGTATATTCTAGAGGTCAAAAATGTCATTTTTATCTCTATTTTCGAGGTTAAATAATTTGTTCGGAAATTGCGCCAGTGGTAAAAAAGCAAAGCGGACAACAATGCAATATAACTCCCGATTTAGTGAAATTAAGTTTAAGCCTAAGAATATATTTTATTTGATGTTTCTTTATATAGTAGTTTCTTAAAGTATGTGGGTTGTTTTGCTTTGTAGTGAAATTAATATAAATAATTGCCTTATACAGTCTCCATCTTTACTGCCCAAAATGTGAGAGAATAAGCCCGATACTTGGCGAGCGCGAGTTTTGAAATAATAAGCCAAAGCCACTCCCATCAGAACATTCAAAGTTGTCGAGGACAGGTAGGGAATTTGTTACGTTCAACTTTCTTCTTACATTATTCCGCTTTTGATACAATATGCTAGTCTCTACCTTAATGAACTGATCGTGTTTCAATTAGAAAAAATGTGCAATTTTTGTAGTAGTTTTCAACGCATTAAGCAAGTAGTCCACATAGCCTTGCGAAACCGTATCGTTACCGTTTTGAGTTCGTAAATCATCCGAAAGAGGGCGCCCATTACCTAAGTCCGAAAGCATCGTTTAAGAAACGTTATCAGATGGCGTTCGGTTCGTATTTGGATACGTGACGTTACGTTAACGATACGGTTTCACAAGGCTTAGTGGACTACTTGCTTTATTGTATTAGACAGCGTCGCAAAATTAAACTAATACATTCTGGGTTATTTAAAAAATACTGTCTTTGTAGACAAAGACTTCGATCTATTTTCCTAGCCTTTATTGTCTATTTGGAATCGTTAATTTTTAAAAATTACTAACGATTAAGGCGAAATTTTAACAAATTCTTTGGGATTATACTTCTTAAGAAGTTTGACTCGACAACACAAACGCCTTCACTTAAAAAATGTTGTCTTAAGTCTGGTTTTCACTGACCAAAATTTTATGGAACCGAAAAACAATTTTATATACTTATTCAGAAAATTTCCAAAAATAGGCGGCAAACCGTTTTGATTGAAACTTGCAACATGAAAAAGCGCAAGCTCCATTGTGTGATCAAAGCTTACCGTTCATGTTAAGAGCTCGGCATTATCTATCAATTATCCACGTTATTTTATCTTTATCCATACTCGAAACGTATCCACAGAACTTACATGTTAAATCGTATTATAATCCATATTTGTTTATAAATAATCGGTTATCCACCAATTTGTGGATAATTGATCGAAAATGTCGAGCTCTATCATGTTGAAAATTTGCCAATAGCAACCCATATATTTTGTCTAACTTTGTAAAAACGTTCAGTTTTATCATATAAATAACAATTTATACTCGGTTTTCATTGGGCGAACTTTATACTCTGTGAAGGAAAAAGTTTACTGTTTTTTTTGGCGAATTTCGTGATTTTGCGTTTCGGGTCCTATTTTTATTTTTGCGAATTTTCTCGAGCGGCACTTTTCTTTTGTGCACCATTGAGGGTATGCTAGTCATGTGGTTAACACTGAGCGCGTGTTTACCAGGCTCGCTGAGTGTCAGAGAGAACCATAGATCTTGTAAAACTATAAAGGGTCTAGATCCACTTCGTTGGCTCAGGCTTAACAAAATACGCGGAACGGACAGCTAGCAGATAGCCGCTATTTTCTGGGGTGTCCTTCATTTACATTCAATCAGGTATTACTATGGGGTCTATGGTCTCTTAAAGATTTTAAGTACAAATCGATGTATTAGTGGCTTACAAAGCTATAATGAAAAACGAGACATCGATCACAGGCTGGTTTTCACTGGCAGAAAAATCAGTAGTTTTTTAAGATGTCAATTTCCACAATTTTGTTCTTTTCGAATCGTGAAGAACGGAACTAGGCCTAAATTTTGACACAAAAGATTTTCCGTCAATAAAGCAGTACAATATACATTGCAATGTCTCTGTATGTAGATGTGCGAGAATTTTCTGACCAGTGGTTTTTATAGGAAATAATTTTTGACTATAGAGTCAGGAGATGAAAAGTATTGTTAACCACATGATGAACACTTTAAATTTGACATAAATGGTCGATTTTTATATTGAACTCTTAGTGCAACTGCACCGGAGAGCGTATAACGTTTCTAATTTATCTTGAAAAGTACTCATTTTAGAGATCATTTGTGTTTCCTAACAGTCCATTATTACCGCTTTGTATATATCAGCTATACGTCAAATATCTTGTAGAAATATATTCGAAACTTGGGAAAACTCGTTATAAAAGTTTTATTTGAAACGTTTAATGTAAAATATGGTAATACAACTAATAAAGAAACTTGAGCGAAAATAACCCCATAATGATCTCCATAAATTTTCGTCGATTGCTATTTTCTACTAGCTTGGAGGGAAGAGTGCGATGAAGTTCAAATATCTAAACCTATGACGAAGCCCCGTTCTGCAACCCCATCAACAGCAACGAAGTCTTCCCATGCAGCATTCTCGGCACACAAATTTAATGGGAAAACAGTGTCCAAAAATGGCGCTTTCGTCAGCATTTTTTGGGGCGCGCGCAAGGTACTCTGGAAAACATTCAATGCCGCACATTACCCATCAATATTTCTACTCCATCACACTCTCTTCTTCAAGCTAAAAGCACATTTGCTTTATTTAAACCTACAAGGCGTCAAGTTAAGTCTCCTGGTTTCCGATTTGTCAGAAAAAGGCACCCTCTGTTATGCCTAGACCTTAATCGACTTCAACAAAGAAGACTATTACAGTAGGTCTTGCCTCAAATCAGTTTCGGTGTGAAGTTGAAACCTATTATCGAAGATGTCGCAGCAGTCTCGTGTTTTTCTCACCGACAATGCATATACTATATGCCCTTACGGCATAGCCTTATTTATGGAGAGAATTACGGGGTTATGAGGCAGTTATAATTTCGAAAAGTCCATTATCTTGCGGACAAAGTGCTTTCCGAGGTTTATGTCGTAGCATAAGTATAAAAACTTATTACGTCCTTTAAGTTGAATTGGATGGATTTTAACGTAGCTGGTTCCGAAAAATTTCGTCTATTGCAAGCTACATGTTATTTAGATGAACATAAAAATTCGTTTGAAATAAGTATAAATGTCACGTCAAGGGTCAAAAATGTGAAGGAGGCGCCGAATACAATCTCGATCGAATTTCGTACTCTTCATTAGAAGCCTCATTCAAATTTCGTCAACAAATTGAAATAAAAACAAGAAATTCATTTTAACTGGAAAATCAAGCAATTTCGCCACAATTAGCCTCGTTTGCACTATTACTTCAGGTACTTCAAAACGTTGGGGAAATGTCCTTTAAGACTCGACAGAGAAGCTTTACGACTTAAAGTTCTCTCAGCGCAAAGAATAACGTGTTTGAAGCAAATTTAAGAGTGTTTTCATGAATTTAAAAAATCAGTAACACGATTTAGAGAAGCCGAAGTCATGGGTTCTAATTTATGTTTATGGATAAATTCATGGTGATGGTGATACAACAAGTTCATAGGATATGTTCCATAAGTTTGTGACTGATTACTGAGAGCCTGTCATGAAGAGACTTATAGGTGAAACGTCATAGATTCTCTTAAAGCGACGCCTTGTGAGGCGCTGTAAAAGGCTTAGTACAGACTAAATAGGAAGATCGAATGAAAAACGGCGTGTAGTAAATTCTCGCTTGTCGTCTCGAGCATTTCGAAGTATAGGAAATGTCTTACTTAAGGAAAACAGCTTATGAACTTGGCCTCTTTCTTATACAAAACTCTACTAGTAATTAACTTTTACGAGTTGAAAAAGATTCCCATAATGATGCGCATAAACCCTGGAAATACCCATTTAAAATATGGATGTAGATTGTCAAATCTAACGACCTAATGTACCGGGATAATAGCTTCCAAAACTTCATTATCTCTTAATGTTTCTTCCATTTACCTCTGATGTACGCGAATTTTTAGAACTTTAGAATTGATGAAAATGATGCCCACAGTTTTGAAAACGGTAGCATATCTTTGGTCCAGATGGCTTAAACATGAATTTAATCCTACTCAATCTCACCAAAAGAATTAAATTAATAAATAGTTTACTGTTAGTTAAATACATATGTCAAGAAAAAGTTTCTTTAGTTTTCTCAATCTTATAATTTAATTTTAGTAGCCCTAAACCACTAAAAACAACTGAACTTGGTTTCAAGTAAAACCACCCTTTCTACCCTTTCCCAGCTTACGGTGAGTTATCTTCTTAAATACGTATCATTATTTCAAGCTGCTTTGCAATCAGAAGTAGGATGAGACTAGAAGTAAAGATCTCTAGCATTGGTAATAGATCCTGGCACTAGTGAACAAATTTGAGGATTTTATACCGCTTCCATCACGCCTACACTAGAGAGAAAAAAATTGGTCGAGTTCCAAAAAATTTCTTATCCCCTTCCCCTCAACCTAAAGCCGCGGAACACGGACGCGGGTGCTTGAATCTAGTTCGGCCGTCTACCGTGCACCGCGAGCGTCTCACGTTTTGGAGGGAAAACTCAGAAACCGCTACCAGAGGGCCAACCGTTGGTGTGTTTCAAGAATATTCACTTTCGCCAAGTGAAGAATTTGGTTACCTCAATACTTCTAGTCCCTTATCCTACTTCTGGTTCGATCGCAATGGTCATACCTGCAACGAAAGGACGGACCAATTTGTTTCTCAAAGGGCGTCTCCGTTGTTGATCCTGTAAAGATTGCTTCCCCGTTCTACAAGGTAAGACTAGCTTAGCTCTGCCCACTTACACTTTGTCTGATTGGTTTATGGTTTTCTCATCGTAAACTTGTATGTAGAAGATTGGTTAGCACATTAGGGGCTCCAATGGAAAGGCTTGTGGTTATAATAACTAACTTTTGAATATGATATATCTTTCATAATGTTTTGTTTCTTATTTCCATGGATCGAAATATGAACATTGTCATTATTAAACTGAAATTATTCCGCTAAAGTCGGTGCAAAAATTCCGCAGTTTTCTAGATTAGAAGTAGTTTTAGGTTCAGAAGCGCCGAAGTGTTTGACCACTGCATTTCATTTCGCATCAAAAATACTAAGCGATAGTAATTTACACGTTTTCCGTTTCGATTATATTGTTACATTTTTGAAGATTTACACATTTTTTTCTCCATGATATATTTTCTTCAGGAATCAGTTTGAAGTTTCCTAAACCAGAAAATGGAAGAATTGTATAATTCCAGCATCAGCATGCCCTACAACTTAACTGTCGCATTTCCAGAGGAGGTAAAAATTATCTATCTCAATTAATATTTAGTGTCTTGTCCGAAATTGACTTTTTCCGGTTTCAAAAAGAATTTAATTTATCCTATATATTCGCTCCCATCTTTTAGAGGTTTCTACTTGACGTTAAAAAAATAACACATTCCTCCAAGGGGTCGGACGTTCGGGATTTTTAAATTATAAGGTTGAGTGATTTTAAAGCGAGATTTAGACATTGAGATGAGGTATCAGGATTTTTAGATTTTGAAGTGAGTTTTTGGGATTTTTAAATTTTGAAGAGAGTTTTCGGGATTTTAAGATTTTGAAGAGAGTTTTCGGGATTTTAAGATTTTGAAGTGAGTTTTTGGGATTTTAAGATTTTGAAGTGAGTTTTTGGGATTTTAAGATTTTGAAGTGAGTTTTTGGGATTTTAAGATTTTGAAGTGAGTTTTTGGGATTTTAAGATTTTGAAGTGAGTTTTTGGGATTTTAAGATTTTGGAGTGAGTTTTTGGTATTTTAAGATTTTTAAATGACATTGCGGGATTTCTAGATTTTGAAGTGAGATTTCAGGATTTTTTGATCTCGAGGAGAGATATCGGGATTTTTACATTTTAAAGTGTGATTTTGGAAACTCCTGATTTTGAAGAGACTTCTATAAAAGTGTAAAGTATTTTGACCAACGTCCGACCCGTCGCGTATTCTTTTAAAAGACCTTGTTGCGTTACTTCAGTTGTTTTCAAGAAGAAGCGCTCCCCCCGCTTTCAAAAGGGAGTAGAAAGATGATTTCTATAAAAAATTTTTTTAAAATTTGTGTATAATCGACCCTTACCTCGTATGAGCAGTTCCCAGAGCAGTTCTCGAAATAGCAACCGCGATTCCAAAAAACCAGCGGCGTTGTTCAAAACGGGTGTACCTCGTATGAGCAGTTCCCGGTAGGGCAGTTCTCGAAATAGCAGCCGCGATTCCAAAAAACAGCGGTGATTTTCAAATCTGCTGTTTTAGAAATAGCGGCTGCTATTTTGGGAAATAGCAGTGTTTGTGTTGAGTTTTGCGCATTTCTTAATAATACAGTCGTATTCGTTGGTTTCAAAATACCTTTTTCTGTGATTATTTAATCAGTAATGTGACCTACTAACGGATCGTGTCTATGAATTTTTTTTAAAAGTACACTTAAATATTGTACTATCCTTCGGGCTGTATCAGCTTACAATTCTCATACCAGGATAAAAAATAATTCGAGAAAGGTTACTTTATTTCGGAAGTAAACCTGAGCTGACCTAATACTATTTAGGTGAAATAATCAACTTTAACCTAACCAAATTATCCATATCTGGCCTAGTTCTTTTTGAGTTCATATAACCCAGCTGGGCCAGCTTACACCATAATAAACAACTATCGTTTTTCGCATACCTGTTTTTCTGCTCTGTAGAGAACTGCTGTAACGGTACGCCGCGTTTACGAGAACCGATGTATCGGTAATTGCTGTAACGGGTAAACTGCCATTTCGGGAAACCGCTATGTAGGGAAACCGCTATTTAGGGAACTGCTGTTATGAGGACCGCTATTATGAAATCCGCTCATACGGGAACCGCTCATGTGAGGGCTTCCCTCTCACACTAATCGTGGCGTTACCGTTTATTCTCGGACTATTAACAAAATCTAGAAACTTGGCTGCGAAGCTGAACTTTGTTCCTAAAATGTAAAATATCAGAATAGGGCTAACTGCGACAGAAAAAATTTATCTCTGAAAGAGTGCTCAACGCCAAATGGCTATACCTTCTAAACAATCAGATGGTTTAACTTTAACAGGTTGAGCAAAAATTAATTTTCTCACTTGAATGTTGACATCACACAAAAGTGTAACTGTTGCACATATTTAGATCATTCAATACTTCGGAGCACGTATTAGACACGAGAGTTTAACGTTTGTAAATATGTTATTTAGTGGCAGGACCATCATGCCAATTCCTTCATGACGTGGCCTTATCATCCGTTCTATGAGTTGGGATTTGCATATGCTCGTTACTTACTTTTGAGCCTAAAAAATGTGAAGTACGCCTGCATTTTAATATTTTCTTGTACATTTTCAACATTTCCCCTTCCTATTTCAGAATTGTATTTATGAACAATAAAGACATTGAAAATCGTTTGAGGGAGATCAATATTACGAGGTGGAGATCAAGCGCCGGAAAACACAGCATGGCTATTCAGAATGGTGTAAGTGCAAGATGAAATACCAGTAGAATATTCTCGCAACTAAATAAGGAATTCTTAAACACTGAGCATCAAAAATACGCCAGAAACTTTCTTGACTCCGTAGCGGCGCTAAGAGAGAAATATACTTGGAGTCAGCCAGATTCATTCGGGTAGAATTTTCATCATGGGGTTTTCCTCCCGCTAGCTCAGACTTGTCTTTTTCACCCGGATCTTGCTATTCACTCCTTACGCTACTGATGTTATTAAGTTTGAAAAGAAACACGGGGGAAGGACGAACAGGTTTTTTATCATGGTTTTTTGTTCAGGGTTCGGACGAAATTTCTATATTTAAAATCCATGACTTTTCCAGCCTATCCCTGACCAAATTTTACCAATATCCCTGACCAAATTTTGAAAATATCCCTAACCATTTTAAGGTGTTTACCAGAGCTCACTTCATCACACCAGACCCATATTGAGCATTGCTCGAAGCACTGTTCGATATACCAAACAATATCCCTAACCTACCCCTGACTTTTTACGAAATCCCTGACTTATTCCCTCATTATCCAAATCCCTGACTTATTCCCTCATTATCCAAATCCCTGACTAATCCAGGTTATCCAGATTCCGTACGAACCCTGTTTAAGCGGGTGTACCTAGTATGAGCAGTTCCCGGTAGAGCAGTACTCGAAATAGCAACCGCGACTCCAAAAACAGCGGTGTTTTTCAAAACTGCTGTTTTAAAAATAGCGGCTGCTGTTTTGGGAAATAGCAGTGTTTGTGTTGAACTTTGCGCATTTCTTAACAATACAATTGTATTCGTTGGTTTCAAAAACTACGTTTTTCTGTGATCATTCAATCAGTAATGTGACCTACTAACGGATCGTGTTTATGATTTTTTTTTAAAGTACACTTAAATATTGTACTCTTCAGGCTGTATCAGTTTACAATTCTCATACCAGGGTAGAAAAATAATTCGAGAAAGGTTATTTTATTTCGGAAGTAGATAATTGTAAACAGTAATTTTTTGGAAAAGGCATATTATTATTTGGGAAGTCAAAGAATATAAACAACAATATTTTGTCAAAGGCGTAACAATGTTACACTATTTCCAAAATATTACTAACCTAAGTCTAACCAAATGAAACAAAACCTTAAAAACCTAAACGAACCCAACCCAACCTAACCTAACCTGACCAAATACTATTTAGTTGAAATAATCAACTTTAACGTAACCAAATTATCCATATCTGACCTAGTTCTTTTTGAGTTCATATAACCCAGCTGGGCCAGCTTACACCATAATAAACAACTATCGTTTTTCGCATACCTGTTTTTCTGCTCTTTAGAGAACTGCTGTAACGGTAATTGCTGTAACGGGTAAACTGCCATTTCGGGAATCCGCTATTTAGGGAACTGCTGTTATGAGGACCGCTATTATGAAATCCTCTCATACGGGAACTGCTCATGTGAGCGTGCAATAACTGTAGCAACATGTCACGTGTCAGCAAGGGCCATCAAATTAGAAACGCGCTCTCTTATGCACCATTCGGGGAGAAAATTATACAACCAAAAACCTCGCCGCCAGTCGAGGATAGGTTTTTAAGTCAATTCTCGTGTCTCATATAATTTAATGGCAGATTGGGGTGAAACCAAGAATAGCCTTTTGGGGGACAGGCTAGTCCTTATAAGAAATAATCCAATCATAGGCACTCCAAGTCAAATAAACATCTGCCTTTACAAAATATATTGAAATGTGTGATTTTTTTCTTCTTTTTTTAAGATTCTAGACACAGTTATAATCCACTACTACGCATTTGACTACGATTTAGTGTTACATCATGTAGCTCCAATAAGTTACTACGATACGTTTTCAATATTTTCAAGCGTGCCCATGAAAAACGTGCGCCCACAACAGAGTCTATCCATCAAGGGACTCGAAAATACAGTTTGGATCTTCAACCTTGTCTCTCTGATAATAGTTTCGCTAGTATCTTTGGTGGCAGTCGGTAAACGAATGAGAATGTGGGAGTCCAATCTAAGAGTTTTAACGGAGTTCATCTGGATCTACATTGCAGATTTTCTGCGGAATCGTACGAAATGTTAATATTTTAATGAGGATTTTCGGAGGGGGAAGATTAATAGGTCTCTTAGAAATGTCATCAGCGCTATCAAAATTTGGCTTCCATTAATATTTAGTGGGTTATACCATAAATTCATAAGATATGTTCCATAAGTTTGTGACTGGTTACTGAGAGCTTGTCACGAGGTGACGTAGGTGAAACGTCATAGATTCGAGGTAAAGCGACGCCTGGTGAGGCGCAGTCAAAGGTTTAGTACAAGCTTAATAGGAAGGTGGACTGCAAAACCGCGTGTAGTCAATTCTCGCGTCGTTCTCGAACTAGCTCTCATAAAGTGCAATGAAGTTGGTCTATTATATAATTTTGGTTTAAGATATAGTTACTTCAACATGCAAAAAGAATATTCGTTTGGTTCGATCCCTTGGCTCTCTGTTATATTAGCGTCTAGGGGAGTTATTGTTATCATGGTTATTAGCAACTCTACTTTTAAAACAAAAGAAACATTCATTCTTTCGATGCATAAAATAAAGTTTAATTGAAATAACGTCATCTTTAGAAACGTCAGGTGATTTTGCTAATTCAACTAATACAAATTTAGCCAATAATGAGATCAGTGTGTTTCGGGAAATAATTACATAGGACGATGATATAAAAGTGTCTAACCACTCCGTGTGCCAAGATGTTTAGTTTGATTAATCATTATTTTACATTTATTTACACCAATGACTTGCTATTTAGCGGTAACATCTTTGGAGAAACGTGGAGTGAAGAAATGGCTGCGATCCTTTTGGATTTTTGGGACGATGGTGTTGTCGTGGGCGTGGTCGGGAAATTTGACTGGCAAACTTATAACATCACATTCATCGACAATTGATACCATCGAAGATTTGATTGCAAATCCAAACATTTTGCCTCAGATGAACTATAATAGTAAAATATTCAATTTAATGAAGGTATGTGAAACTCCTTTTCGTGGAGGAAAAAAAGCGAGAACAATTTGGTAGCATTTGACTGTTATTGATAAATTATAATGCCAATCCATCATGCAAAGTTTTCTAAACAGTTAGATAATAACAACATAGTAAAAACCGGCCTAGTCTGCAGGGTGATTTTCAGATGAAAGCCTTTAGGCCTGTGACAGTCTATCCGATACTTCAACACTCCGACATCATCACATCGATATCGATGTGTTTTAGTTTGTAACAAGGCGTGCTTTGTGATTGTACGAAACTGAAAAGAAAATAGTGACGATTTCTGTCAGAATCCGCCAGGCTCCCTACCCCTTTATCTAGGGGTAAAAAAACTTTAAACAAGAAAGGAAATAAAATTATTGTTTTTAGGCCTACTTTTGAACTGTTAAGTTATTTCCTAAGAAATTATTAAAAACACGAAAATTTAATAGGTAAGTGTAGAAAATAAATTGCCTGAAGTGACAGAAATTCGCGCATCATTTTAAAAATAGTCCGCGTAACGATTAAGGTTGATACAATATGCATTTTATCTTCTTTCAAAAATTTACAGTTAGGTGTATTTGGTCTTATACGGGAGAATAAAATGGAAAGAATATCGTTGATAGCTGATGAAATAAAATCAGTGTGAAAACTTAACCAAACCAGTTTGTTAGTTTTAAAATTTTCGAATTTTCAAAAACTGACGTGCTGTATAGCGCTCAATATATCACGATCAAAGCTACAGATCTTTTCGACTATTATATTTTCATCACACTGAAATGGCCAATTTCATTTTCCACTTCGCAATATTTTTAATTTTGAAATAAATAAATTTAATCAAGCTCATTCTGTCAGAGACCCGAGTATTTGAATCTACTAAAAACTAATGTTAGTCGAAATTAAACACTAGTATTAAGAGAAAATAGAAGAGAGTATAAAATTCTGCCTCAGAATAATTAAATAATGGCATATTTAAATATTTATTTAAAATAAAAATCGGAACTTAATTTAAAACTTTTTCCCAGTAAAGTCAGTCAGAAACAGACTACGCGAACGAGAAGCGCTTTCTTTTCCAAGAAACCCATGAGAAGCAATACTTTTAAAGTACAATATCTAACCTCTAGCCTCCTGATGGCTACTTGAAGTTCTGAAGGGTAGAAAGCAGAGCCAAAGTTAAATTTGGCCCAATAATTATAGTCTCTACAATTTTCTCTTGCCATTATCCCTCAAAATATTCCTGAAGATGCCATTTTCATCTTGAACTACTATAGAGAGCACAATACTTGTGTGAATAATGCTGAGAAATATTTTCGGCAAATGGAATTTTTGGTGAAAAAAACTAAGATAAGAATTTTAAAATAATTGATGTTTTATAATCATGACTTTAAAACTGAAAATTTTGAACATCTGTACTTCAGGTTATTACTTTTCTACACTTATCATTCACTTTTTTTGCATTTTTTTTAATATCTGTAACTTCAGTGTTAATATTATTTAAAAAAAAACTAGTGTTTTAAGCCTTACAAAAAAAGAAGATGGTTTAGCCCGCTCTCTCAGAATAATTGTGGTTTCTGTTATTCATATTCAGAAAGGGGATGTTGCTTATTCAGCTTTGTGGAAAAAAAGTGGATGGCTTTTTCACCGACTTTATGATCCAAATGTAATGGAACTCTTGGCGAATGGCACATCTGTTATTATTTATCAGACACAAGAGTTTTGGGAACGGAGTAACTATCATTTGATTAATCTATTGGAGCAATTGAAGGAGAACAAAAGGCGGATTTATGTTGGAAAGAAAACCTACGAGCCTCTTTTTTTACACACGTTTTTCAACAAAAGAATTCCTCGAACCATTTTAGAAAATGTCGACTACATGTAAGCAATCTTCCTCTTATTGGAAAAAACGCAATCATCGTAACAAAACTACGAAACTATTATCGATTTCCAAGCAATTTAACAGGACAATAGAGATTTTACAAATTGACCGGAAACCGCTTATAAAAATGTGTATGACTTGCAAGTTAGGTGCGAGAAAAAATATATGAATTTTCCAATTTTGATATTAAATTTGGGCTTCACTAGAACTAGTATTTGAGAAAATTAAACTTGACGAAATCAAAACGAGATAAATTAGAGAAAGCAGTTCAATTTTGATTTTGAAACACTAGTCCCTTTGATTTGCTGTTAATTATTAAATGTTAGAAAAAGTGGTTTCGCAAAATATAAGCCGGCAATAGATAAAAAATTAGGATTAACATCAATTTTCTAAAACTAAAATGATACCAGGCAATTATTTGATCGAAAAACAGAGGATTAAAAACAAGCACATGCACATTAGTCATTATTAGCACTATTTAAGATTCATAGATTATCTTCGGTTCTTTCTACAGTTCCGAAAGAATATTTGAAACTAGTATTCTTTCTTCACACTGGAAGGCTACAATTTTTTCTTCTCGACAATTCCTGGTCGAGACTGACAGTTTGATAATGGACGAACCACTGAACTTGTTCTATCTCTCTACCGTTTTTCAAGTGTGGATGGTCGGAATTATTGCGGCTGCATTGGTTTTCATCTTGGAAGTAGTACTGTCAGCAGTGAAGTTGTTGCATGACTGATATCAAATACTGAGAAATATAGCAATTAGTATTCCTTTTGGAAGCTCATAAATTATTCTAGTTGATAAATTTTAATGGAAATTGTGTTTAAAATTGGTCAAATCATTTCTGAACGTGGCTCGGGATCTACATTTTAAACAGATTAAACTCAGATTCATTAGCACTTCAAAATATTTAATGTTTGGCGTCGATGTGTTTCCAATTAAATAATTTTTACAGAATTTTAATGAAATTTAATTGAATCGAAAATAATAGCTAAAAAAGTGTATTATAAAGAATTCGTTATTGTTACTACCAGAAGTCCAATAAATTAGCCAAGGAAGTAAACAATTACAATAGCTGGTATAGTGTACGTCTCTGCTGGGGTAAGAATTCCTTCTAACTCCATAGATAGGGGGTTAGTTTTTCCCCCCTTTCCCAACACTGTTCAAAATCTGGAGCTCCTCTCTTGGAGGTCTTTCTTCACGTGAGCGGGGCGTGACTTCTTCAGCCCATGAACGCTGGATCTCTAAAGGGACCGGAAAATAGACCTTTTCACAGGTAGAGCGAGGGTAAAAAGGGGGTGCGCAGAAAGAATGTTTGTTGCCAGTCGTATTTATGTAGCCATTGCTTTTACCTTACTAGTTAGGCATTCGAGTTTATTTTTATAAAACAGTGTTGTAATAATGGTTGTAAAAGTACAAATTGAACTTCCTAGGTGAAATTTTATCGAATTCAATTGATAGGCGTAAAATTGGGGTAGTTTATAATATTCTACAGACCAAATTGGGCACCAAGGCTTACGAGTGTGTTATACGCGGGCATAGCCCACTTGATCACGCACGCTGGCTGCACGCGCTCAAGAAGCCCGTCCAAACGATTTTTTTTTACATGTTAGAGAAATCCTTCAATTTCTCTACTATGTGATGATTTTTATTTTTTATAAAAAAAAACTATTATAGCTGAAGACTTTAAATATTACAGGATAATATCAAGCCTTTCAATGCACGTCTCATTAAAAATTCAAGAGATTTGAACCAGTGGAAGCACTATTTGGGCCAAAAAGATTGATAAAACTAGTCCCCTTCCATAGACGCCCATGTTAAAACCAGACGGGTTTGAATTTTAGACCGAACCTATGTTATTCTCATTCTTAGGGTCGATTGAGCGGGCTTCTATAGCGCGTGCAGCCAGCGTGATCAAGTGGGCTATGACGCGGGGTAACGCGGCGCTTTTCGGCACGGCATCGGCGATGTCCGCCGATGAAGCGATGATCCCATACGGTCGCTGAGGCTTAGTGAGTTTTAACAATCCACATTTGGTTTTAACCAGAAGTCCATTAAATTAGCCTAGGAAGTGAACAATTACAATGGCTGGTATAGCGTACGTCTCTGCTGGGATAAAAACTCCTAACTCCATGGATAGGGGGTTAAATTTTCCCCCCTTTCCTAACACAGTTAGAAATCTCGAGCTCCTCTCTCTTGGCGTGAGCGAGGCGTGACTTCTTCAGCCCATGAACGCTGGATCTCTAAAGGGTAGATTGTTTGCTTTTTAAAAATTTAAAAAAGGAACGGCCACGGTTGTTAAAGGGAGGGTGAAGTAGAAAATCAAGTGGTTTTTTATCGATTCTTCTACTAATTATAAAAAGGCAGGGGGTTGCGCGATTGGTCGGACGTCCTTATTTAAAATTATCCTTTAAATCTGAACCTAATTTGAATTTTAAAATCATTCGGAAGTATTTCCTGAATGTTTGGCTATACAGACTGGTCTTGTAATTAGTAGAAGAATCGTTAAAAATCATTTGAATTTCTACTTCACCCTCCATTTAAATAGTTTTTTTTCAATAGGTTATTGAAGAGTCATAAAAAAACTGAATGACCTTGACTGTTCCAAAATTCACACCCCCATCCCTTCTCCTATGCTAAAGGGGGCTCGGTTTTACAGTGGAAGGGGGCGTTTGTTGCCGGGGGAAAAAGCAGAGACGAAGGCTATTCTTCCCTCCCGCGAAAAGAAAATGTTGCCGGGGAAAAAGCAGAGATGAAGGGCGTTCGTACCCTCCCGCGAAATAATTTATAGAAAGGCCTATTTTGACGTACGAGTCGCACTTAAACCGGAGACCTTAGAAAAATTACCGCGAGGTGGCGAATGTGTCGCCCTTCTTCAGTATTGCTACAAAAGAGAGGGGAGTCCCAAACCCCGCTTTTGGTTACTTCCTAGGCTAATTTAACGGACTTCTGTTTTAACCAATTATTATCATTGCACTGTTTCCATTAGAGCATAAACACTGTTTATTTCTTAACGTGGTTTTAATTTTACTCTCTCGGTTTAAATACTAGGCATTTTATTTTAATATTAAATCACAAAATATTCTAAAACACGTCCATCGTAGTTTATTTTACACGTTAACTCCATAGTAGCGTAAAACTCATGGCGCCAAACATTACAACTGCTCATGCGCGTGTGAAAAGGCTAATGGGGTAGATAATCTCTATGTAGCACGTTTGCTTTATAAAAAAAATAAAAAAGGAACGGCCACTGTCGTTAAATTGATTTTTCTTTTTATTTTCAATAGGTTTATGAAGAATCATAAAAAAAACCGAATTACCTTGACTGTTCCCAAATTCACAGCCCCCCCCCCATCCCTTCCCCCGATTCTATGCTAGAGAGGGTGCGTTTTCCGTTCCCTTTAGAGATCCAGCGTTCATTTTCAGCCAATAGCTGTTTCACTCCCAATAGGGTAGATTTTGGCGTACAGTCGCAACTAAACCGGAGATCCGAGAAAAGTTATCACGAGGTGGCGAATGTGTCGCCCTTCTTCAGTATTGCTACACAAGAGAGGGGAGTCCCAAACCCCGCTTTAATTTAATGGACTTCTGTTACTACGTTAACATTATAAATCTCAATTCCTGTACGTTGTATGTGTGATCAGGGATAGATTTATTTTTTTAAGATGGAATGGACAACGTTTGGCCTTTACTTCAGTCCGACTCATAGCCAAGTATGGAGCCCCTTCCCTCAACACGTAACCAAAAAATTAAATTATCTTATTGGCTCACTAAAACTACGAATTGGTGACGTTGCTGACAAGGAGGGCCAAAATACGTAATTCCTGTTTACCTCTGTCGCTATGACTACGACCCCTCTTGCGTTGTACAGATAAGCGTCTTCACAGGGGTTCAAAATAGAGCCGTCTAAAAGCGAGGGTCCGGAAATTATTCGGGAATTGTTTTTAATAGCAATTAATAAGGTAGCTAGTGAATTTGGTGCCGGTGTTTTGGATTTGGAGTACATCTGTAAGGGTGAAAAGTGTTCGCTAATTCTTTCTTAAGCCAATCATGTCTACTATCATCATGATTTTGTAAACGAATTTGATGAAGATAACCAAGGCTTAGTGAATGGTCAGGAGTTTTATGAGCTTAGTGTTTGGTTAAAACCTGTTCGTGTTGTAATATCTATGAAGACTTTTACTCAATTCTAACTCGCTTTTAATTTTCTTGGGTCTTCCCCGTTTTTTGTCAGTTGCAAGCCCTATGTCTTGTGTAACTTCCATTTTTAAACAATGTTCTTTCAAATATTACAATCCGAGCTCCGATCCGAGCCCATTACAACTTGGCAGACGAAGGGGCAGACGACGTTTATTTGACCCGGATACACATACAACGCCATAACGAAAATAAGACCCGCCTCTTCTTTCATATCCCTCCGTCACGGGTAAGGGGGTCGTGGACTTGGACGCGCACCCGAATAACCCTGTTACCCATTCCGTCTTAAAAAAATAAATCTATCCCTGGTGTGATCAAATATTCTAGTTGGTCATCTTTGAATCATTCGCACCATAAGGAGATCATCTCCTTATGTTTGCACGAATAACGCTATTGACCATTTTCTTTGTAACGTGAATAATTTCACGATATATATATATCTGCATAATTAGCTGTTCAACGTTGGCTATTTGGAGGCCTCCCAATCACGCCAAAATACTTATTTTATCAATTTACATATTCAGTAATTTTTATCCGTAGTATCCATAGTTAGAACTAAGATATTCGCATAAAAACTCCATGAATGCTGTAATAAAATGGTTTTAGATTTATGAAGAAAATTATGCGATCACCATCCCTTAAAGATCTTTCAGGGGGTCGACTAATCTGCAGGTCCTCTGAATGTCTGAAATGCAGTCCACGGTAGGAAACCTACTATTTGTAGTATGCAGGTTCGGTTCACATTTACAAATATAAGAAAGCAATTCTAAAATTCATTGCCCAACATACAGTCGAAAAAAAATAGAGTTTCAACTCTGAAATCTTTTGAATAAAATGCAGTATTCTGAAATGCAGTCCTCGAAAATTATTATATAAACTCTGAAATCTTTTGACTAAAACGCAGTACTCTGAAATGCAGTCCTCGAAAATGATTAATTTCAACTCTGAAATCGGTTGACTAAAATGCAGTACTCTGAAAAGCAGTCCACGAAAATAATAAATTTCAACTCTGAAATCGGTTGACTAAAATGCAGTACTCTGAAATGCAGTCCTAAAAAATCCGAATTTCAACTCTGAAATCTTTTGACTAAAACGCAATACTCTGAAATGCAGTCCTCTAAAACTATTAATTTCATCTCTGAAATCGGGTGACTAAAACGCAGTACTCTGAAATGCAGTCCTCGAAAATTATTAATATCAACTCTGAAATCGGTTGACTAAAGTGCAGTACTCTGAAAAGCAGTCCACGAAAATAATAAATTTCAACTTTGAAATCGGGTGACTAAAATGCAGTACTCTGAAAAGCAGTCCTCGAAAATTATTAATTTCAACTCTGAAATCTTTTGACTAAAACGCAGTACTCTGAAATGCAGTCCTCGAAAACTATTAATTTCAACCCTGAAATCGGTTGACTAAAATGCAGTGGTCTGAAAAGCAGTCCACGAAAATAATAAATTTCAACTCTGAAATCGGTTGACTAAAACGCAGTACTCTGAAATGCAGTCCTAAAAAATCCGAATTTCAACTCTGAAATCTTTTGACTAAAACGCAGTACTCTGAAATGCAATCTTCGAAAATTATTATTTTTAACTCTGAAATCTTTTGACTAAAATGCAGTACTCTGAAATGCAGTCCTCGAAAATTATTATATAAACTCTGAAATCTTTTGACTAAAACGCAGTACTCTGAAATGCAGTCCTCGAAAATGATTATTTTCAACTCTGAAATCGGTTGACTAAAATGCAGTACTCTGAAAAGCAGTCCACGAAAATAATAAATTTCAACTCTGAAATCGGTTGACTAAAATGCAGTACTCTGAAATGCAGTCCTAAAAAATCCGAATTTCAACTCTGAAATCTTTTGATTAAAACGCAGTTCTCGAAAACTATTAATTTCAACTCTGAAATCTCTTGACTAAAAGGCAGTACTCTGTAATGCAGTCCACGAAAATAATAAATTTCAACTCTGAAATCGGTTGACTAAAATGCAGTACTCTGAAATGCAGTCCTCGAAAATTATTATATAAACTCTGAAATCGGTTAACTAAGGTGCAGTACTCTGAAAAGCAGTCCACGAAAATAATAAATTTCAACTCTGAAATCGGTTGACTAAAATGCAGTACTCTGAAATGCAGTCCTCGAAAATTATTAATATCAACTCTGAAATCAGTTGACTAAAATGCAGTACTCTGAAATGCAGTCCTAAAAAATTCGAATTTAAACTCTGAATTCTTTTGACTAAAACGCAGTACTCTGAACTGCAGTCCTCTAAAACTATTAATTTCAACTCTGAAATCGGTTGACTAAACTGCTTTTCAGAGTACTGCACTTTAGTCAACCGATTTCAGAGTTGAAATTAATAGTTTTAGAGGACTGCATTTCAGAGAACTGCGTTTTAGTCAAAAGATTTCAGACTTTATATAATAATTTTCGAGGACTGCATTTCAGAGTACTGCATTTTAGTCAAACGATTTCAGAGATGAAAATAATAGTTTTCGAGGACTGCATTTCAGAGTACTGCGTTTTAGTCAAAAGATTTCAGAGTATATATAATAATTTTCGAGGACTGCATTTCAGTCAAAAGATTTCAGAGTTGAAAATAATAATTTTCGAGGACTGCATTTCAGAGTACTGCGTTTTATTCAAAAGATTCAAGAGTTGAAAATAATAATTTTCGAGGACTGCATTTCAGAGTACTGCATTTTAGTCACCCGATTTCAGAGTTGTAATTAATAATTTTCGAGGACTGCATTTCAGAGTACTGCATTTTAGTCAAGAAATTTCAGAGTTGAAATTAATACTTTTCGAGGACTGCATTTCAGAGTACTGCGTTTTAGTCAAAGATTTCAGAGATGAAATTAATAATTTTCTCAGACTGCTTTTCAGAGTACTGCATTTTAGTCAACCGATTTCAGAGTTGAAATTAATAGTTTTCAAGGACTGCATTTCAGAGTACTGCGTTTTAGTCAAAAGATTTCAGAGTTGAAATTTGGATTTTTTAGGACTGCATTTCAGAGTACTGCATTTTAGTCACCCGATTTCAGAGATGAAATTAATAGTTTTAGAGGACTGCATTTCAGAGTACTGCGTTTTAGTCAAAAGAATTCAGAGTTCAAAATATTAATTTTTGAAGACTGCATTTCAGAGTACTGCATTTTAGTCAAGAGATTTCAGAGTTGAAATTAATAGTTTTCGAGGACTGCATTTCAGAGTACTGCGTTTTAGTCAAAAGATTTCAGAGTTGTAATTCGGATTTTTTAGGACTGCATTTCAGAGTACTGCGTTTTAGTCAACCGATTTCAGAGTTGAAATTTATTATTTTCGTGGACTGCTTTTCAGAGCACTGCATTTTAGTCAACCGATTTCAGAGTTGAAATTAATAGTTTTCGAGGACTGCATTTCAGAGTACTGCGTTTTAGTCAAAAGATTTCAGAGTTTATATAATAATTTTCGAGGACTGCACTTCAGAGTACTGCGTTTTAGTCAAAAGATTTCAGAGTTGAAATTAATAATTTTCGAGGATTGCATTTCAGAGTACTGCATTTTAGTCAACCGATTCAGAGTTGAAATTTATTATTTTCGTGGACTGCTTTTCAGAGTACTGCACTTTAGTCAACCGATTTCAGAGTTATTATTAAGAAGTTTCGAGGACTGCATTTCAGAGTACTGCATTTTAGTCAAGAAATTTCAGAGTTGAAATGAATAGTTTTCGAGGACTGCATTTCAGAGTACTGTGTTTTAGTCAAAGATTTCAGAAATGAAATTAATAATTTTCTTGGACTGCTTTTCAGAGTACTGCA
Source organism: Phalangium opilio (assembly GCF_054372755.1). NCBI lineage: Eukaryota > Metazoa > Arthropoda > Arachnida > Opiliones > Phalangiidae > Phalangium > Phalangium opilio. The sequence goes on from NW_028324243.1 coordinate 158,517, forward strand.
TTTTAGTCAACCGATTTCAGAGTTGAAATTAATAGTTTTCAAGGACTGCATTTCAGAGTACTGCGTTTTAGTCAAAAGATTTCAGGGTTCAAAATAATAATTTTCGAGGACTGCATTTCAGAGTACTGCGTTTTAGTAAAAAGATTTCAGAGTTGAAATTAAAAATTTTCGAGGACTGCATTTTATTCAACCGATTTCAGAGTTGAAATTAATAGTTTTCGAGGACTGCATTTCAGAGTACTGCGTTTTAGTCAAAAGATTTCAGAGTTGTAATTCGGATTTTTTAGGACTACATTTCAGAGTACTGCGTTTTAGTCAACCGATTTCAGAGTTGAAATTTATTATTTTCGTGGACTGCTTTTCAGAGCACTGCATTTTAGTCAACCGATTTCAGAGTTGAAATTAATAGTTTTCGAGGACTGCATTTCAGAGTACTGCGTTTTAGTCAAAAGATTTCAGAGTTTATATAATAATTTTCGAGGACGGCATTTCAGAGTACTGCACTTTAGTCAACCGATTTCAGAGTTGAAATTAATAATTTTCGAGGACTGCATTTCAGAGTACTGCATTTTAGTCAACCGATTTCAGAGTTGAAATTTATTATTTTCGTGGACTGCTTTTCAGAGTACTGCACTTTAGTCAACCGATTTCAGAGTTGATATTAATAATTTTCGAGGACTGCATTTCAGAGTACTGCGTTTTAGTCAAAAGATTTCAGAGTTGAAATTTGGATTTTTTAGGACTGCATTTCAGAGTACTGCGTTTTAGTCAAAAGAATTCAGAGTTCAAAATATTAATTTTTGATGACTGCATTTCAGAGTACTGCGTTTTAGTCAAAAGATTTCAGAGTTGTAATTCGGATTTTTTAGGACTGCATTTCAGAGTACTGCATTTTAGTCAACCGATTTCAGAGTTGAAATTAATAGTTTTCGAGGACTGCATTTCAGAGTACTGCGTTTTAGTCAAAAGATTTCAGAGTTTATATAATAATTTTCGAGGACTGCATTTCAGAGTACTGCGTTTTAGTCACCCGATTTCAGAGTTGTAATTAATAATTTTCGAGGACTGCATTTCAGAGTACTGCATTTTAGTCAAAAGATTTCAGAGTTGAAACTCTAATTTTGATCAACTGTATGTTAGGCAATGAATTTTAGAATTGCTTTCTTATATTTGTAAATGTGAACCGAACCTGCATACTACAAATAGTAGGTTTCCTACCGTGGACTGCATTTCAGACATTCAGAGGACCTGCAGATTAGTCGACCCCATATTTCAGAAATATAAAGTTGTAAACAAAAGCATAAAAATAACACCATTTGTCATATGTAATTGTAGTGAAATTGATTATAAGAGGACACATTTTAAAAGAAAAACACATATGTTAATGTAAAGTACATAAAAATAAAACCATTTAATCCCTCCTAAACTGTTGAACACATAAATATTCAAACAACATGTTAAAGGTATGGTATCCATCCTACAACAGCAGTAGAAATAAAGATTTTTACCTCTCCGAGTGACGATGACGTCACGGAGAGGTATTACACTGGACGTTTCTGTGTGTGTGTGTCTGTCACCGCGTTCGCAGTTGGCAAATCGGAGCAAACGTGTTCGCAGAAAGCATTTTTTTGGCTTCTACTGTCATCGTTACACGCAATTCTAGTGTACGCTAAGACCATTAAACGCAGATGGACTGGAAAGGAGATACGGATGGCGCGTGGTTCTTTTAGGGCAGCGCTTCTCTAGCGCCACACAGCGACCAATATTGAAACTTTTTCGACTCAAACCATAGCCATAACATTAAGGCTTATGAGTCGAATCAAGTTTCGGGACTCTCCCTCTAGGGCGAGGACAAGCGATGAGATTAGAAGAACGGGGGTTTTAGCTTATAAATTTTCCAGTCCATCTGTGTTTATTGGTCTTAGGTGCACGTCTATTTCTCGAATTTTGAAAATTTAAAGAATACTAATTACCCAACGTATTAATTTTGTCAATATATCTTTATTATTTAACTGAAAGACTTAAATATAATTAAGAGCATATTTTATTATAATATCAATCAAATACATTATTTTTTCTTTCCCCCTTTTCTTTGCGCAGCCATTTCCTCTAATTTCTTATCCAACTTTCTTTGAACGTGAACTCTTTTAACCGCGTCCAATTTCTTGGTACTTTCTTTATGGCAACTTGCAATTTCTTTTCTTATGTTACTTCTGGCTTGGGCTTTAGCTTCATTTCCACAGCCGTGTATTTCAGCCATATGATGCGAGAGACAAAATTGCTCTTTGCAAAAATTGCATATTTGCCCTAGTAATTTCACGCTTGTCTTGCATTTTGAAAATGCGCAGACATCTTTGGATTTTGCAATATTTTCCAAAATCATTTCTTCGGAAATTTTATTATCGTTCAAAATATTTTGGGTTTTATTCTTCACTTTTTTGCCTAATTTTTGACAGTGGTTAATGTGTAGTGTGTAATTATTTTCTGGAACGATTTTTGAACAATTTGGACAACATTTATCAAGGTTGATCTTAGTGGCTTCAGCTCTGGGTTTCGTTGTTGCAAAAGTAGCCGACTTTTGGCTTTGTTGTTTTTCGAAAGATCCTTCAATTCCACTTTCAATTGATTTCACCACTGTGGCTTTATTCAATAATTCTGCACCATTTTCCGCAGAGATTTTATTCAATAATTCTGCATCATTTTCCGCGGAGATTTTATTCAATAATTCTGCGCCATTTTCCGCGGAGATTTTATTCAATAATTCTGCGCCATTTTCCGCGGAGATTTTATTCAATAATTCTGCACCATTTTCCGCAGAGATTTTATTCGATAATTCTGCAGCATTTTCCGCAGGGATTTTATTCAATAATTCTGCAGCATTTTCCGCAGAGATTTTATTCAATAATTCTGCACCATTTTCCGCAGGGATTTTATTCAATAATTCTGCACCATTTTCCGCAGAGATTTTATTCCATAATTCTACACCATTTTCCGCAGAGATTTTATTCAATAATTCTGCAGCATTTTCCGCAGGGATTTTATTCAATAATTCTGCAGCATTTTCCGCAGGGATTTTATTCAATAATTTTGCACCATTTTCCGCAGAGATTTTATTCAATAATTCTGCAGCATTTTCCGCGGGGATTTTATTCAATAATTCTGCAGCATTTTCCGCAGAGATTTTATTCAATAATTCTGCACCATTTTCCGCAGAGATTTTAATCACTTCTTCGTCACAGGTTTTAATCGACTTTTCAACAGTTTCATTAGCATTAATTTCAATTACATTTTGCGAAGAACCTTGTGAAGAAATTGCAGGTTCCTCAACGGACATGAAATCTTTTGAACTCCCTTTGAAGTTTAATTACCTCCTTATTCTTATAAACGATGATTTGTCGATTCTCAGCATCTCCTTCGCTGACGTGAATTAATTTGAATTTTTCCGCAATTTCATGCACTAACATACGATCAAATGACGATAAACGCGACGGAAATTCTAATTTTGATTGGGTCTTGTCGATAACGAATGCTGAAATAGTTTTTTCATAATCGGATCTCCGTTGTTCATCGAACTTAACTTGTTCTTCGGATGATAACTTTTTACTCGATTTTTTAAGGCAATTGCCAGAATTAGGCCTAGAATCATCTACCGTCTTAACCAATGCACCTTTGTTAGGCTTATTTTTCGAAGTAGGTTTCTTATCTTTGTTCTTTAATCTATCGGGCCTAGAAACTTCATTTTCAAGGGAATCAAGAAGCATTTCGAAATTCATAAGCGGATCGAACTTCCCCATGTACATTCAAATAATCGACAAGGTTTTTAAGAAAAGGGTGTCGCGAAACGGTAATTGAATCACATATGACGGCCAAGTGACGTTTAGCTCGTGTAATGGCCACATTGATTCGCCGATCTTCCGACAGAAACCCGACCTCTCCTCTATCGTTCGATCGTACAAGGCTTAAGATAACGACTTCTTTTTCGCGGCCCTGGAACCCGTCTACCGATTTTATTTCAAGTCTGGGGTATTTATGAAGCAATCTAATTCGGATTAGTTCCACCTGTAAATTGTAGGGCGCGATTATAGCGGTATCTTCAGGGTCAATACCGCTATTAATCAAATTATCCACGTGAATCGATACTAGATCAGCTTCCCCTTCGTTACCTGAAAGTTTAAATTGATAATCAACACGTGGAAGTTTTCACACCATTTGAAATTACACGATTTTTCCCTGAACATTTTAGAAATCTCCGAGATTTTAGGATCGTTTTATAAACTCTACGAGATTTTAGGATCGTTTTATAAACTCTATCAGAAATATATTACCTTACACGAAGTTCACTTCAATAATGGTTAGTACCGTGGACATCATCTATGAAGAGAAAACCCGAAAAAAAAACTTTGCAAGAGTGAAGAGGCGTGAATTTTTTCCCCCTCCCGACGCGCGCTAGTCGCGAAGAGAAAAATTTTTTCCTCTCGAGAGAGAACTGTGATAAATGGCCACTGCCAAGATAATCTGACGTTTCCTAGAAACGGCGGGATTCAACCGTATTTCGCGCAAGTGAGAAGCCGCTGCATAAGATACAACCATGATACGATTGTAAGAAAAGCACATTTTTCTCACTACGCGACGCTAGTGTTTTTATTTTCACCTCTCTAGGCTCTCTGCCTCGCTGTTCGGGAGGAACGGTACCGTTTCTAGCCTGTAAAAATACTTCATAGATGATGGCCGGCGCGAGGTAGGGAGAAGTGAACTTCGTGTAAAGTAATATATTTCTGACTCTATGAGTCTGACTCTATGAGTCTTTAGGATCGTTCTATAAACTCTATGAGATTTTAGGATCGTTCTATAAACTCTCTGAGATATCAGGGACAGTATAAACTGTATGAATTGTTTGGCACATCATAAACTGTATGAATTGTTTGGCACATAATAAACTCTCTGAATTGTTTGACACATAATAAACTCTCTGAATTGTTTGACACATAATAAACCCTCTGAATTGTTTGACACATAATAAACCCTCTGAATTGTTTGACACATAATAAACCCTCTGAATTGTTTGACACATGCTAAACACACAGACATTTTAGACACATTATAAACTCTCTGAAATTTAGGCACATTATTCAAGTTACATTTTTACGAGCATTTCAGAAATTAGTCTCATTTAGACGTAAAACTATAGTGAGATTTGTTTCAAGGATTCAGGGAAGTGTGATACCTATCGAAATCATACCTTTGGAATCTTCTTCGTCAACTTCCAACTCGTTCATATGACAACCAGCTGTATCAATCAGAAACAATGGCACTGACGTGAAGTCGTTATCTTGAATGTTAGGCAAATCATTCAGTAAATGAGAAGCGACTGACTCATCCGCGACCAACTTGTCATCGTATAATGTTGATGATGAGATCTTCATGATGTCATAATGCATTCGATATTGAATCTCCAATAATTTCACTACAGATGGTGTGTGCGAGCCCTGCAATGTTATTCGCGATAATGTGTATAACAAGGCTTATCGAGGACTTTTGAAAGAACTATGAGCATTATCATAAGTTTATAAGATATGTTCATCCATAAGTTTGTCACAGGTTACAAACTGGAGCTTGTCATGAAGTGAGTGAGGTAGGTCATAGATACGAGGTAAAGCGACGCCTGGTGAGGCGCTGTCAAAGGCTTAGAACAGACTGGTAAGATGTACTGAAAAATAAACCGAGTGTAGTCTGCAATTCTCGCTTGTCGTTCTCGAATTAGCTCGAGTTGTAAGTCTCTAGCATTACGAAATACACATACCGGATATTAATACGTCTTAACCCATAAGTTTACAAGATATGTTCCTTCCATAAGTACTATAGTCTGTCAAACGAAAGAAGAGCCCTGAGAAATTTGTCCAAATTGGCGTCGCCGCCATCGACCCCATAGTACTTTATCAACTTGTTTTGTTTTGTCAATAGTCGTCTGTAATATAGTCTGCTATAAACAGATAGGCTTAATCGCAATAGAACCAATACATTTTTGCAATATATGACAGATACTTTAACTTATGTCATTAAAATATATTGCAATGCTAGTTCAACAAAGATAAAACTGGTGTCTTGTCGTTAATTTTGTTTTATATTCTTTAATACTCGATGATCGTAAAAAACCATGAAACATAAACATATTAAATATATATTGCAAAATGTATTGGTTCTATTGCGTTTAAGCCTATCTGTTTATAGCAGACTATATTACAGACGACTATTGACAAAACAAAACAAGTTGATAAAGAACTATGGGGTCGATGGTGGCGACATCAATTTGGACAAATTTCTCAGGGCTCTTCTTTCGTTTGACAGACTATACCAATACTTTGTAACGCTAGAGACTTACAGCTCGAGCTAGTTCGAGAACGACAAGCGAGAATTGATTAACTACACTCTGTTAGTATTGCAGTTCATCTAGGCATAATCCTATTTAGCCTGCACTAAGCCTTTGACAGCGCCCCACCAGACGCCGCTTTATGAGAATCTATGACCTACGTCACTTCATGACAAGCTCCAGTTTGTAACCAGTGACAAACTTATGCAACATATCTTATAAAAAGAGTCTATAAACTAATGAATAATGAAATCTTCAAAATTATATAATTTATAGATTTGGACGAATTGTTGAATTTATAACATCTATTTTAAAGTGGCTGGCCGTAGCTGTTGGGGTGAAGAAGGGGGGGGTCAAACTGATGGTTAGCATATTGCTTACCCGCCCACCGCGACGGTGGCGCCATTCCTTATGACCAAAGAGCTGGGTGTTTTCCCCCTGAACTAAGGGCGGTCTCCCCCCCCCCCCCAAACAGCACCGGTGAGCCCCTTTAAGATCCCAAATGTTCAAAAATAACTTGTTCTCTTAATAGTCTGCTACTACGAAATTACTCGTGACGTCACACCCTCCTATCTCTTACTTCGGTTTTGGCGACCATAATTGGTACTATGGAAGTCGTTAGATTAGGGGATACAATTTAGTTTAATACCAATATTGACGTCACGTCCCCATAGCTCCTCCCCTCTCAGTACAACTCTATTAATTATATCTAAGTAATTAAAAGTCTCAACTTACATTGTTCCTTTGCCTGATTTCATCCATTTTAACTAATCGTTCCATCAAACTGACTTCTAGGCCATTTTGGGCGGCTTCCTTTGAGAATATAGTGGGTGGCAGTTGCATGTGATCTCCGGCTAGCAGACACCTTCTTCCTTTTAAGAGTGGTATCCAACAGGCGGCCTCTAAGGCTTGCGAACACTCGTCAATAATGACCAGGTCAAAATGGTCCGTGGGTAAATGTTTCAAGGGTCCCTCGTCCGAGGCCCCAATCAGAGTTGATAGAATGACGTCAGCGTTCTTTAAAACGTCACTAAGAACGTTTCTTTCACGCTCTTTTAGTTCTTTTGATAGACGTTTACGTTCGTCGCGGGAAACGTAGGACTTAATTGTTCTATCAGATTTTGACCCTGTCAAATAAAAAGGGTCAAATCTTGAGAATATATTGGGCCATAATAGCAGCCACATCGTTCCCTACCAAGAAGTGATATCTAGTTTATTAGGGAGAAGGTGTAAGATGCCCAAGTATTCGCGCGCCATAGTCCCAGACCCCCTTTCAAGATACAAGAGGGGGGGGACGTAAAAGGAGACCCCGGGCTATTTCGCTACACTCTCCTCAGTCGGAAAATATGACTGTAATTTTCGTCATTCGCGTAGCGCTGACGTGAGTTTTCAAGAACCAATGAGATGCTGGCTGGTTGTAATTTAGAGGCGGCGGGGATTAACTCCGGACCTACTATACGTTTGGACTTGAGATAAAGCTGGAAATGTGGCGAATTTATACCTTCTCCCTAATAAACTAGATATCACTTCTTGTTAATTAGGACTTCTTATACATGTTTTTGAAAATGGTTTGTTTGTTTGTTTGTTTGTTTGTTCAGGGTTCAAACGAAATTTTTATATTGAAAATCCCTGACTTTTCCAGCTTATCCCTGACCTAATTGTGCCAAAATCCCTGACTTTTCCAGCTTATCCCTGACCTAATTGTGCCAATATCCCTGACTTTTCCAGCTTATCCCTGACCTAATTGTGCCAAAATCCCTGACCATTTTAAGTACGTGTTTACCAGAGCCCACTTCATAATTACACCTGCAGCCCATATTTAGCATTACTCGAAGCAATCACGGTTTGATATACCAAACGAAATCCCTGACCTTTCCCTGACTTTTTAACAAGAAACTTTAAAGGGTATGGGAATTTACAATTTCATATCATATTTTACCACGAAAGCGGTATTATGTTACACTTTCGAGTCTCTACTTTCAAAATATCAAGTTTTTAATATAATTCAACCAAAGTTTCTATTTTTAAAATCCATTGAAAAATCACGAAAACTCAGTTTCGATATATCAATAATTTTGTCTTGTCGATCTTGTTCGGTAGTTTTATGACATCACTATGACGTGAGGAAAAAAAGCGCGGGAATCCTATACGCGTCTCGAGCTTCTCGCCAGTCTAAACTCGGGGTCTGATAGCGGAGAGAGTGGCACCATCTCATGTTAAAAATATATCTGTGACGTCAGCGTACGGGGAAACGTTTTAGCCTTTCTTAAAAAGAGGATTTCAAATAGTTTCATATGAAACATTTTCAAATGCACATTGCGGCCAAATAACCAGAAATCGGAGAATTAAAAGCTTGATATTTTTGAATTCACAGAAATTAATTCTATCTTTTGTTATAAAAATCAGAGTTTTTTCAAATGAAGCTTCTCATTCCCTTTAAATAAATTATTTTGAAAGTTTTTAAGCTAAATAATGAAAAACACCACTTTTTTATAGTATTTTTCATTTCCTTTTTCAAATAATTACGCATGCATGCGCAGGTAGAGCAAAATTCTTAAGCTTAACACGATTTAAAACAAGGGGCTTTTAGACCATTTTGTAGGCGAAAGAAATAAGAATTCGGTGATTTATTAGTTACCAACTTAATTACCATTTTCGTAATTTACCCTAGAAAATCGTAAATTACACCTACCCTGGTAAATTACCGCGTAAATTACCATGGTATTTTACCATACTTAGAACCCTACATCTGATAGAGATTATTGTAAGACTTACCTTGCGTCGTTCTTTTGTTTTTCATTGAAAGTTGATCAATTTCCTGTCTGAGTTCCAAAATGACTTGACTTCCGTCACAGGTCGAGAGAATATAATCCAACGAGTACTTCTGCGTTGTCTGCATGACTCTGGCAGGGTGTCCCAATCGTATCAATTTCAATCCCTTCCATCTTGACAAACGTTCCAACAAATTATCAACAGCCATGTTGGATGGAGCGCAAACCAGCATTTTGCAGCCTTGACGCGCCAACTGAAGAATGATTTCAACCACAGTAGTCGTTTTCCCTGTTCCTGGGGGACCATGGATGATTGACACTTCTTTCTGATTCAATGCCAACTTGAAAATAAGGATTTTATCATGTCAGTATTGTCTTATTACTTGAGCATTTAAAGCAACAGGCGGGTCTATTATCACCCCTTGGATTCTGTCTAATCTTCTGGACCCGAATTTTATATTGCAAAAGGCAGGAACCAATCAAACCTAATGCATTAGGTCCGATTGGTTCTATAATATTCATAAAATAATTCTTATGAATATTGCAGAATATTTAAAAAACTATAATATTCATAAAATTTCTATAACTGTCAGAAAAATCCTATGTTCCTCATAAAACTTCTATAATTGTAAAAAAAATTCTATAGCCTAATGCTGAAAAAAAAACCTTTAATTGTCATAAAAATCCTATAACCCTCACAAAAACCTTTGTCATAAAACTCCTATAATCCTCACAAAAACCTTCTAATTGACATAAAAAACTTATAACTGACATAAAAATCCTATAATCCTCACAAAAATCCTATATTCATCACAAAATCCTATATTCCTCACAAAAATCCTATATTCCTCACAAAAGTCCTATATTTCTCACAAAAATCCCATGATGCTAACCAAAATCTTATAATCCTCACAAAAACCCTATCATTGTCCTAAAAATCAAATAATCCACACAAGCCCTACAATTGTCATAAAAATTCTATAATCCTCACATAAATCCTATAATCCTCACATAAATCCTATAATCCCCACATAAATCCTATAATCCCCACATAAATCCTATAATCCTCACATAAATCCTATAATCCTCACATAAATCCTATAATCCTCACATAAATCCTATAATCCTCACATAAATCCTATAATCCTCACAAAAATCCCATAATACTAACCAAAATCTTATAATTCTCACATAAACCCTACAATTGTCATAAAAATTCCATAATCCTCACAAAAATCTCACATTCCTCACAAAAACCCTATAATTCTCACAAAACCCTGTAATCCTCCTCACAAAAACCCTATAATCCTCACAAAAACCCTATAATCCTCACAAAAACCCTATAATCCTTACAAAAACCCTATAATCCTCATAATAATCCCATAATACTAACCAAAATCTCACATTCCTCACAAAAACCCTATAATTCTCACAAAACCCTATAATCCTCACAAAACCCTATAATCCTCACAAAAACCCTATAATCCTCACAAAAACCCTATAATCCTCACAAAAACCCTATAATCCTCACAAAAACCCTATAATCCTTACAAAAACCCTATAATCCTCATAATAATCCCATAATACTAACCAAAATCTTAAAATCCTCACAAAAATCCTATAATTCTCACAAAAACCCTATAATCCTCACAAAAACCCTATAATCCTCACAAAAACCCTATAATCCTCACAATAATCCCATAATACTAACCAAAATCTTAAAATCCTCACAAAAATCCTATAATTCTCACAAAAACCCTATAATTGTCATAAAAATTCCATAATCCTTACAAAAATCCTATAATTTTCTTAAAATCGGTTTAATAAAATGAAATTCTCATAAAGTTGTAGAACTCCTGTACAATTCAATATTCCCAATGAAAACCAAAACAAACCCCAGTATAATTTGCATCTGTTTGTATAAATTTAAGAGGTTAAACTTTCAATCAAGTTTTAATTAAGTAACATATTCTCAATTTGCTCTTTGTCAATGTTAAAAATCTCTGAAAGGAAAATGAACTCCGTTTAACTATGATGATAACTGTTATTGTGATAGCTACCTATCAAATTTGAATTTCAATACAATAACTTCAGGGTTCATACAAACCTGGAAAAATCAGGGAAATAAATAGTTGACAAAAACCTCATTGAAAATTCAGGGAAATAAATAGTTGACCAAAACCTCATTGAAAATTCAGGGAAATTACGAATTTCTAGTAAAATTCAGGGAAATCAGGGAAATTTGCGTCAAACAGGGGCCGAGTAATTAAGCAAAATGTTCGTGAACATACTCGCCATAGGATTAACATTGCACTATACTTTGGAGGCTCATAACTCTGGTTCTATTAGAGATACGGGGATGTCCTTTGAGTATGTTATAGTCTTATTTGTCCCCCATCCAACCATACTAAAAACGTAGGGCTACGACAAACAGGGGCCGAGTAATTAAGCAAAATGTTCATAAACATACCCACCATAGGATTAACATTGCACTATACTTTGGTGGCTCATAACTCTGGTTCTATTAGAGATACGGGGATGTCCTTTGAGTATGTTATAGTCCAATTTGTTCCCCATCTAACCATACTAAAAACTCAGGACTACGGCAAACAGGGGCGGAGTAATTTAGCAAAACTTAAACAAACAACCACCTCCATAGGAATAGCGTTGCAACGGAAAAGATTTCTCCCGTTGACAAGGGTATTTAAAATACGTTAACTTTAATTAGGAGACATAGCGATCGGTTAATCAAAACTTTTTGATTTTAAACATAACGAAAGAGACTGAACCATGAGGTTCAGGAAAATAATAACGACTACATTTACCCGGGTGTCAATGAGAACTGCAAAATGAGAACTGTTTTATACAATATAAAATTTCTCCTTATATACAATTCCATTAGGATGCTAACTCCTATCCGCGAAAGGGGGAAGGGTGGCAACCGGAAAGATCTAGGATGTTTGGGGTTGAGGTAGTTAAGCGACGGCAGTGGACTGAGCATAAACCAGCGGTTTTAAAATGTGAGGCTTCCATCCACTGTCGTCTGCAATGGGTCGTTTGCAACGGTAGGCCTAAACCGTTGCATCCTACCCCCCAAAGAAAAATTATACATTGGTTAAAGTTAAGTTAACATAAATGAACGGATTGTAAGCTAGGCTGTCTAGCGCGTCTTCTTGTGTTGATGATGGATTCCGCCTTGGAGATGGTGGTGTGTTGTTCGGTGTCGTTGGAGATTCGAAGTGTTCGTCAGTTATGGGATGTGAATTTTGTCTTGAAGGTTCTGGAGTAGATGTCAGTTGGGGGTACTTAGTTGTGTGGACTTCCGTTCCGGGATCTTGTCTGATCTGCGGCGGTGATGTCCATTATGGATCTCTGGTTGGTTTTGGAATTCCGTTCCGGGATCTTTTGATCAGCGGTGGTGATGTCCTTTCCGGGATCGTCTGATCGGCGGTGGTGAATTCCTTTTGGGGCTCTGGTTCAGTTTTTCACGTCTTTTCGCCGGGGATTGTCATATCCGCAGGCGCGCGATTTTGGTCGGTTGCGTACATATCTTTACGACGCGCAGTGCACTATTATGCCGGAAGTTAATATTTGTGGGCCATCTTGTTATAAAACGTTAGTCTGGGTAGTGGAATACTCCGTAATTACGCGAGACTTTGGTTATTAACAAGTTAGGGTGGGACACGTTCATTAAGTTCGACATCGGTGATCCGCGAGGGTTGGTAACGTTGCGCTATTTCCGCGTTCAAAAGGCTTGATTTAAATTGAGGGAAAAGTTCGATGACTTTTAAGAAAATTCGACTATTAGTGTTTCAATGAAATTTAAGAAAGTTCAATCCGAATATTAAAATCTGAAGACTGACGAACATGCACCACGAGGCAATTAGGCTTAGCGAGCCCATGAGTACGCGAATTTTCGAATTCCGTCTCGGATAATTTACGGCGGGATTGTGAAATGCGGGCAATCTCAGAAACCGGATCGGGTCCGACCACCCCGGGAAAAAAAGACGAAGCGGCGGTGAGGCACGGCAAAAGAGACGGCCCGGCAAGGTAGACAACGCGGCAACACGAGGGTCAAAAAAGAAGGCCCGAGGCTTAGCGTCCAACGCGAGAAAGGGGTCGCGAAATCCGATCGAACGCGGAGGGGAACGAAGCCTGGACCCGGTGACGGCGAAACGAACGCCGCAATAACCCAGGTTCGAATCCTGGTCACGGCACCATTTGCAACGGAAAAGATTTCTCCCGTTGACAAGGGTATTTAAAATACGTTAACTTTAATTAGGAGACATAGCGATCGGTTAATCAAAACTTTTTGATTTTAAACATAACGAAAGAGACTGAACCATGAGGTTCAGGAAAATAATAACGACTACATTTACCCGGGTGTCAATGAGAACTGCAAATTGAGAACTGTTTTATACAATATAAAATTTCTTTTTATATACAATTCCATTAGGATGCTAACTCCTATCCGCGAAAGGGGGAAGGGTGGCAACCGGAAAGATCTAGGATGTTTGGGGTTGAGGTAGTTAAGCGACGGCAGTGGACTGAGCATAAACCAGCGGTTTTAAAATGTGAGGCTTCCATCCACTGTCGTCTGCAATGGGTCGTTTGCAACGGTAGGCCTAAACTGTTGCAGTACAATTCAAGGAAATCAGGGAAATTTAGAATTCTTATTCTTTAGGGACCATGCATTATCGCTAGTTCTCAGGGTGGAGTCAACATTGAAGAAGTAGCGAAGGAAAACCCGGACGCCATCATTACGGAACCAATTGATATTAAGTCGGGCATAAGTGACGAACAGGGACAAAGAATTGCGGAGAAACTCGGATTTAGCAAGTCAAATATTCCACAAGCGATTGATACCATGAAGAGACTTTACGAAGTTTTCTCCAAGAAAGACGCTACCATGATTGAAATTATGGTTGAGGATGCTTCCGGAGTTGGTAATTACTAATTCTCATTTTTGTCATTTCAATGATACAAAATTGCTCCCATTATCCATTAATGTTGTTTATAAGTGGGGTGGCGTAGCGGTTAGCGCTTTCGCCTGGCAGCAAGAGGATCCCGGGTGGGATCCCGGACTGTGGCACCGGGTGAAAATGTGGGAAGAAATCCTTCTGCGTAGAGTTTGCAAGTTATCTCCCCGCTTGGTAAAACGAGTTTTCTTCCGCGGTCTAACCCGGTTTCTCCTTTCCATCAAAACTTGCAGAGGTTAACGGCGGTAATAGTTAGTAGAGGGCGCTGTCGGTTAGCTGTGGGGGCATAGGGGCTAGCCCCCTGCACCCCTCTATGCATTGTAAACGGGACCCACCCGTAAATAAGCCAAAGGCTTAGTGTGGAAATCCCTTCATAGACAAAGCCTAGATTATTATTATTATTATTATTATTTTTCTATAGTTTACTGCTTGGATGCCAAATGTCGATTTGATGACAATGCAAGTTTCCGTCAAAAGGATATCTTTGACCTTCGTGATTGGAGTCAACAAGATCCGAGAGAAAAAGAAGCCAGCAAATATAATTTGAATTACATTCATTTGGATGGAGATATTGGATGTCTCGGTAAGAAATTTAGTTCAATAGAGAGATTTCAGTTGGCTGCGTAGTACGTCACACCCTCCTTAGTCCTACCACTGTTTAGGCAGCCATATTGGTGGGTTTCAGCCTTCCTTATGCAATGAACCCACCCAATATGGCGGTGTAAATTATCTCACGTATCTTAGCTCCTCCCCCAAACGAAAGCTCTATAAACAGGAGGCGGGGACACCGTGGTTATTCAGGTAAATGGAAGGTGATAAACGGTGAACATTTTTGCAAACGTTTCCCTTGATATCTAGCGTTCCTTTAAATAAAACGACAGCAAAGGTGTTTCTGTTATTTATATTTACGCTAGACCAAAAACAGATTAATGTAATTGAAGAATATCGGATCATAGCTTTTTAGCCTTTGGTACTATCCTCGCGTATTTCATTGAGAAACTTCGTCTGCTTATATTTTGCCTCCATGCACTCACAAACTTTGTATATAGCGACTTCTACCAAAAATAAATAGGGGAAAGTGTCGGACTGCCATATTTTCCTGCCTTTGCCTTAGCTTGACATGCATTTCGAGACGCTCAAGCGCGCGAGAGGTGTTTAGCCAATCAAATTTGAAGTTCATGATGTCATTCTTCCCGAAAATAACGCTCGTACGCCACCAAACGGGAAAATTTGGCATAGGCGTGTCTCAAGGAAGAGTCGCAACCTCGGACCTCCGCGCTCTGTTCTATTTTCTTTAGTGTTATTTTCGCGTTTGAACGAGGTTAAAATTTGTTTAAAACGTTAGCACGCCGAAATTAAATTAAAAATGCCGCAAATCATCATTTATTTCAAAAAACTCATGGGTTTTTAGAATTTCGTTCAAACTTAGGCCCTGGGTTGTCATTATAAGCTAAATGGTTTTAATATTAGTAAATAACATCAATATTAGCAAACTAAATTAATACAATCATTTACATCATCAAATTAAATTGTGGCCACGGTTAGCCTCAGCTAATGTAAAATAAAACCGCACTATTTCTTCACGCGCAATATCACAAATTATCTTAAGTACGTGGTGAATAGGTGAGGGGGATGGAACAGATTTCGCGAGTATGCATTCACCCCTCCAAATGCATGTCACAGACGAAGGAGAGAGTCCGACACTTTCCCCTATTTATTTTTGCTTCTACTGGTCAAAAATGTCATTCTTATCTCTATTTCTCTGGTTAAATAATTCATTCGGAAATTGCGCCAGTCATAAAAAAGCAAAGCTGACGACAATGAGATATAACTCCCGATTATGTTTTGAAGTTAAGAATATATTTAATTGGTGCTTCTTTAAAGGGAATGTGAAGCTTCATTTGAAAAAACCTCTGATTTATACCAGTTTAAACCGATACCGATATGATCCGATACTTGGGAAACCGATACCGATATTTTATCCGATCCTTCGATTAAACCGATACCGATATGGCATCGGTATCGGCCCATCTGTATAGATGATTCTCGATCCAATTTCGGTACTTGAAACTATAAAACTGGCTTATCATACGAAAAACCCATTTTAGACACTAGTTACGTTATCCAAAAATAGATGAAAAACTGTGCTGTCTCAGAGTTTAGGTCTTATGGCGCCATCTACTCTCAGCATAAGTATTTATTTTCTTAAAAAAATATCGGGTAGAAATATCGGTTCATTTTTAACCGATACCGATATATCGGTTAAAGCCAAATATCGGTACCGATACCGATATGGCATCGGTATCGGCCCATCTCTACTGATTTATATAACAAAAGATAGAATTAATTTCTGTGAATTCAAAAATATCAAGCTTTTAATTCTCCGATTTCTGCTGGTTATTTGGCAATATGCATTTGAAAATGCTTCGTATGAAATTATTTGAAATCCACTTTTTATGAAAGGCTAAAACGTTTCCCGTAGGCTTACGTCACAGATATATTTTTAACGTGAGATGGTGCCACTCTCTCTCTCTCTCTGCTATGACACGTATACCTCACGCGTGTAGGATTCCCGCGCTTTTTTTCCTCACGTCATAGTGATGCCATAAAACGGGCGAACAAGCTCGACGAGGCAAAATTATTGATTGAGTTTTCGTGATTTTTTCAATGGATTTTAAAAATAATAACTTTGGTTCAATTATATTAAACACTTGATATTTTGAAAGTAGAGACTCGAAAGTGTAACATAATGCCACTTTCGTGGTAAAATATGATATGAAATTGTAAAGTCGCATTCCCTTTAATGTACTCCAACCATTTGCTATCTCGAATATCACCTTAACGAGTTAGAAAACATGAATACTGCACTAAATTAGCAGCTGCACATAAGAACCTAACACTCCCTCTCCACCCGAACCACACGTAGCTAATACGTAAATTTAATTTACGTTTGTTTTTTTAATTGACCTTACGTTTCTGAAATGGTTCACAGTAAATGGTGCAGGATTAGCTATGGCTACTATGGACATCATCAAACTTCATGGCGGAAGCCCAGCTAACTTCCTTGATGTTGGTGGTGGAGCCACTGCTGAGCAAGTTACCGCCGCTTTCAAGTTGATTACTTCATCCCCTAAAGTTCAAGCCATTCTCGTCAACATTTTCGGAGGCATTATGAGATGTGACATTATCGCTGAAGGAATCATAATGGCTGCAGAAACTTTGGAATTGAAAATACCAATTGTCTGCAGGTTGCAAGGTCAGTTAGGTTCTAATTTCCGTCTCTAATATTTAAATTAATGGAAAAGGTCAGGTAACATAACATTATACCTTAAAAGAACGGCCTTAAAGGAAAAATAATATAAAAGGAATTAAATATTAAAAAAGGAATAAATGATTTCTTATTACAATATGATAATTAGCATTTAATTAGTCTTAAAACTATCAAGGACTACTAGTATAGCATAGTATAGTATAGTATAGCATAGTATAGTATAGCATAGCATAGTATAGTATAGCATAGCATAGTATAGTATAGCGTAGTATAGTATAGCTTAGTATAGTATAGCGTAGTATAGTATAGCGTAGTATAGTATAGCGTAGTATAGTATAGCGTAGTATAGTGTAGCGTAGTATAGTATAGCGTAGTATAGTATAGCGTAGTATAGCGTAGTATAGTATAGTATAGCATAGTATAGCATAGTATAGCATAGTATAGTATAGTATAGCATAGTATAGTATAGCATAGTATAGTATAGCATAGCGTAGTATAGCATAGCGTAGTATAGCATAGCGTAGTATAGCATAGCGTAGTATAGCATAGCGTAGTATAGCATAGCGTAGTATAGCATAGTATAGTATAGCATAGCATAGTATAGCATAGCGTAGTATAGCATAGTGTAGTATAGCATAGTATAGTATAGCATAGTATAGTATAGCATAGCGTAGTATAGGATAGTGTAGTATAGCATAGTATAGCATAGTATAGCATAGTATAGTATAGCATAGTATAGTATAGTATAGTATAGCATAGCATAGTATAGCATAGCATAGCATAGCATAGCATAGCATAGCATAGCATAGTATAGCATAGCATAGCATAGCATAGCATAGCATAGCATAGCATAGCATAGCATAGCATAGCATAGTATAGTATAGCATAGTATAGCATAGTATAGTATAGTATAGTATAGCATAGTATAGTATAGCATAGTATAGTATAGTATAGTATAGCGTAGCATAGTATAGTATAGTATAGTATAGTATAGTATAGTATAGTATAGTATAGTATAGTATAGCATAGCATAGCATAGCATAGTATAGTATAGTATAGTATAGTATAGTATAGTATAGTATAGCGTAGCATAGCAGTGGCGTCTGCTAAATCGAAGCTCTTACCCCTAAAGGGATTAGTTGAATTCTCACAGGCTGAGAGAGGTAAGGGGTAAGTGGTTCGGGGTAGCAGACGCCACTAAACCAATGGCGGATGGCGAAGTAGTCCTTGATAGTTTTTAAGACTAATTAAATGCTAATTATCATATTGTAATAAGAGATCATTTATTTAATTTTTAATAATCTCAATTGTGGAATTTCTTTAAGGAACCCAAGTTGAAGACGCAAAGGCCTTGATTGCCACCAGTAAACTAAGAATTCTTGCGTGTGATAATCTAGATGAAGCCGCTAATATGGTAAGCAATAATATGATACTTAATATGTTATTAAGACTCAGTTGGACGTAAAAAGTAAAATCAAGAGCCTGACGCCACTGTTAATTGGCTGGGGTTTTGAAAAATTGGGTGGTGTGCGAGTACTCGTTAAGTTCGAGTACTGAGCCGAGTACTCGACTCGATAATTGGTTAAAACATATTGAAATACTGGAGAAAGGTTCGAGTAGCTTTTTAACTTCTTAAATACTCGACTAATGCTCGAATCGAAGACTTATAACTTTAGCAGACGATGTGCTCACGAGCATTTATTTTGAAAATAACCTCTATAATGTTTAATTGTTCACTAACAATCATTTAAACTTGTTAGATATTCGATAATTGAACATCTTCGTTATTTACTCGATTAATACTCGACAAGTAAATATTTGAGGCTCGATAAATACTCGGAATTCAAGGCTTATAACTTTAGCAGACGATGTGCTCATGAGCATTAAAGTTCAGCTAGCTAATTGGACTAAGTCATCTTGCGACTTATTGCCACTTATCTAACGCCTTTACAATGCATAGAGGGGTGCAGGGTGCTAGCCCTTATGCCACAGCTAACCTACAGCGCCCTATACTAACTATTACCGTTAACCTCTGCAAGTTTTGATGGAAAGGAGAAACCGGGTCAGACCGCGAAGGAAAACTCCTTTGACAAGCGGGGAGAGAACTTGCAAACTCTACGCGGAAGGATTTCTTCCCAGATTTTCACCCGGTGCCACAGTCCGGGATTCCACCCGGGATCCTCTTGCTGCGAGGCGAAAGCGCTAACCGCTACGCCACCCCAATTAATTTTGAAAATAACCTTTTTTGTTCACTAACAATCTTTTAAACTTTTACTAGATAATTGAACATCTTCGTTATTTTCTAGAAATTTACTAGATTAACACTCCGTTAGTAATTTTTTGGGACTCAAAGTAACTCAATAGATACTCAAATAAAGCAAATTTGTCCTAATCTAAATGCACTATACTCGAAAGAATTTTTGATACTCGGCTCAATACTCGATATGAAATAATATTTTTGATACTCGATCAGACTCTGCTCGAAACATTAAAAACGGGACTCGCACACCACTGGTCTTCTTACCCTTTTACCATAGCCCACTTGATCACGCACGCTGTCTGCACGCGCTCTAGAAGCCCGTCCAAACGATTTTTTTTACATGTTAACTCGCGAATGCGGCGCGTCACATAGGTTCGGTCTAAACTTTCAAACCCGTCTGGTTTTAACATGGGCGTCTATGGGAGCGGAAAAGTTTTTTCAACGTTTTTGACAATATTAGTGCATCCATTGGTTCAAATCTCTTGAATTTTTAATGAGACGTGTATTGAAAGGTTTGATATTATCCTGTAAAATTTAAAGTCTTCAGCTATAATAGTTTTTTTTATAAAAAATAAAAATCATCACATAGTAGGGAATTTTGCCCCATCAATTTCTCTACTATGTGATGATTTTTATTTTTTATAAAAAAAACTATTATAGTTGAAGTCTTTAAATTTTATAGGATAATATTATACCTTTCAATACACGTCTCATTAAAAATTCAAGAGATTTGAACCAGTGGATGCACTATTTGGGCCAAAAACGTTGATAAAACTGGTCCCCTCCCATAGACGCCCATGTTAAAACCAGACGGGTTTGAATTTTAGACCGAACCTATATTATTCTCATTCTTAGGGTCGATTGAGCGGGCTTCTATAGCGCGTGCAGCCAGCGTGATCAAGTGGGCTATGCTTTTACCCAAGTGAAATCTAGGCCTAGGTTACTTTTAATTTAGTTAACATTAATAACTTTTAATTCCTCTAAACAATTATTATTATTATTATTATTTCAGGTTGTAAGGTTGTCAACTATCGTTGGTTTAGCAAAATCAGCGGCGATTAATGTCAAATTTGAACTTCCCATCTAAATAAAAATATGTAGCTTTATTATAACCGTTAAATTCGTAATATGATCAGTTTTAATTTGCACTGGGACATATAATTTTTGTATAATTAACGCCTAAAATGTTTTAAAAACATTTAATGCAACAATTAAGCATTTTCCCTATCGCCGGAAGTTAGGCTTATCTCGGGATTTGTGGAGGGGAGTAACGGGGAGAAATTCCGTCTGTCGTCTGCTACAGAAGGTATTTTTGGCCTTTTTAGCAGACGACAGACGTGTTATATTATTCCCGAGATGAGCCTAAATTGTGGAGGGAAGTAACGGGAAGAAATTCCGTCTGTCGTCTGCTACAGTACATATTTTTGGCCTTTTTAGCAGACGACAGACTTGTTATATTATTCCCGAGATGAGCCTAAATTGTGGAGGGGAGTAACGGGAAGAAATTCGTCTGTCGTCTGCTACAGAAGGTATTTTTGGCTTTTTTAGCAGACGACAGACGCGTTTCTTTCCATTACTCCGGAAGTTAGGCTTATCTCGGGATTTGTGGAGGGGAGTAACGGGAAGAAATTCGTCTGTCGTCTGCTACAGAAGGTATTTTTTTTTCCCTTTTTACCAGACGACAGACGCGTTTCTTTCCATTACTCCCCTATATTATTCCCGACATAAGCCTAAATTCCGGCCATAGGGAATAAAGTTTATTAAGCTTTAAAATTTTAGACCGTACATATTGAATACTCCTTGAAAAAATAAATATTAATTTTATGTATATATCAAACTTTCTATGTTAATTTATGTTAGAATTAATAAATATTCCCAATAAAGTTCGTGAGATACATTAAATTCCTTAAGATAAAATGAAAATTTTAGGAATGTTAGAAATTGGGTGTTGCTTCATTCATTGTATGATAAATAAATGCCAAATGTTTCAATTCTTTTATTAAAAACTTTATTCTTTATTGCTTAATGACGTTGAAGAAGCCAGCGTTACCTTTCTTAAAGGTAAAGGTACAGGTAACATAACATTATACCTTAAAAGAACGGCCTTTTTCTAAATATAAAAAGGAATCAAATATTAAAAACAAATTAACGAGCATTTGATTATTTGCAAAAACGAGGACTACTGCGCCATCCGCCATTGGTTTAGTGGTGTCTGCTAAATCGAACCACTAACGCGCGTGATCGAGTGGGCTATGCCCTATCATACACTAGCCTTTAAGAATTCAACCAGTCCAGTAGGGGTAAGTAGTTCGATTTAGCAGACGCCACTAAATCAGTGGCGGATGGATCAGTAGTCCTCGTTTTTAAGACTAATTAAATGTCAATTATTTTGTAATAAGAGATCATCCATATTTTTTAATTAATAATTTTCCTTTTATAATTAGAAAAAGGCCGTTCTTTTAAGGTGTAATCTTATGTTACCTGACCTTTTCCTTCAGCTCCATAAGTGTGTATTTCAAAGACTAGGCCTAGTAATGTTTAAAATTATCGCGATTTTAATTTAACTACCATTTGTATTCAAGCACTTTAAATTGTGTCTAAGATAAAATATTTTGGTTGTGCACTTTGGCCGGACTAATAAGAAACAAAGCAGTGGGAAGCCCGGGAAAACTAGTTTTTGCCGGGACACGTGGAAAAAACCGGCAAAACCATAGAGATATGGGCAAAACTAAATTTATGGTTACAAAGGGGTAAACTAGCGTGTTTTAAATGCATTTTCGAGATGCTTGTTAATGTTATGTTAGAAAAACAACGATAATTTTTAAATTTGAGATGTTTATTGCTGTATTAAATTTTTAGTATTCGAATTTGCCAGGGGCCTTTCTATAAGCAATTGGTAGCAGAACAAAAGTAGAAGCGGTTTCATCGAGGGTTTCATACTTTAGTCTATTTCAAAGTTTCCCCATTAATGAAAGACGGACTAGAAAACATTCTTTCTAGATCTGAATTTTCTCACGCTATAAAGTAGTGGCACTTGCACACAATTGCAGTAAATTTAAGTCATAATGATAACTGATAATTTATATTAATTTAGCTTCAAGTTTTCCGAGTTTTTCGCGAACATTCAACGAATAATTAGTCAAATACTTTAAATAGAAACTAGGAAAAAACCTTAAGAAGTGGAGAAACTCGCGGAAATTTTTTTTCCCACCAAAAATTAGTTTTTGTGTTGTCAACTTGTCGCCCGGTTTTAACCAGGTTAAAACCGGTATTTTTCCACCCTTGGCAAAAACTTGCCAACCCTGCTTATCCTTGCCAAGCCAAAAGAAATAATTAACAGATATAAAATTTTAGTTCAATATTGAAACCGTGCAATTTCCACAAGATATTTTCATAACCAAAAATGGGTTATATCAAGGATGATGGGGGATGATGTTTAATCTGATAGAAATTTACTTGTTAACAACTGTGGAACCACTCAACCCCAGTCGGACGCTAGAATTAGGGGAGGAGTATTCGGAACAATAGCGGGCAGTTCACCTCAGACGAATCAGGAAGACTGCCCGCCATTTTTTCGTGTATTCCTCGCCCATTTTCTAGCGTCCCACCCAAGGTCCCACCGGACCTGAGTCGTTCCACAGTTAGAGGGCCGATTTCTCTCAGAATACGCTTCATCCCACCATCAACCTTGCTTATACGCTTGTAATCTCCGTGATCTACTAGGCCTTCGAGAGCATTAAAAATCCCCGTATCACCTCATAGCTTAAAACTAACACCGCCGGAATAAGACTGACTGCAAAAATGCTTATTAATAGACGCGTTTGGTCGTCACTGTCGTTGAATATTTCATCTTCAAAGTTAGTTTCCGAAGTGACGCATCTAGAGTCCGTCAACCAATAGTGTAGTTCTAAAGCTTTATCGCACAAGCAAGCAGACGCCGCAAATCGAATTCTGCAAAAGTTAATGAAGTTTTCATCATTCTGAATTTGTCCCGCTTCAGGTTTTAGGGTTACTTCAGAAATTTACACATAATTGTACCACAATGAAGATTAATTTTTGAATTATTTTTTTTTTCGAAACTAAGCAAATAAAACCTTCTACTATCGAAGTAATTATTAGATTGTTTTCATGACATTCTCAAAAGTTTATAAAACACATCAATTCGTTTTCGTTATCAGTATTTCAAACTTTTATAAGATACATTCCATAATTATGACACTACCTATACTTCGTAAGGCTAGACACTTACTGAGAGATAGTCCGAGAAAGACAAGCGAGAATTGAGTACACTCGGTTTTGCAGTCCATCTTCCTATTTAGTCTGTATTAAGCCTTTCACAGCGGCTCACCAGACGTCGCTTTGCGAGAATCCATGACGTTTCACCTACGTCACTTCATGACATGCTCTCAGTAACCAGTGACAAACTTATGAAACATATCTTATGAAATTATGGTAAATGGTAATGCAAGGAAGATATGTTCCCCTAAAACTAGACTGTTCGCATAGCCTTTCATTTGTGTTAATTTAAATTTAGTTTGGGGACGAATTTTTAACACCATACGCCACTTCAATCCTCCTAGCCAGATGTAGGCCTAATTATAAGCAAATTTCTACAATTACAGTTCAAATAAGGCTGAGAAATTAGTTGGGCCAGTTTCAAAATTAAATGACTGGGTATCTACTGGCCTTCAGGCTACTCATTAAATTAAAAATCTTCCAAGGTTACCCATATTAAGTGACTAGTGTCCAGTACATTTATTTATAGTGCCTGGGCTCTACCAGTTTAAAACAAATCCTTATCTCTCAGCCTGGTACACATTTTTGTCGCCGACTGAAGGGCTGTTAGAATTTTGCGCGCTCTTACATTCTATTGATGTTTTCCAACATGTCCTTGTCGATGGAATTATTTCTCTTGATTTGAAACGCCGAAGAAACCGTTGTTAAGGGAAATGGCGACATGTAAAACAATGGCCGGGCATCTTCTTTCGTGAGAGTTTCCTTGCAGTAGTCTTCCACATCATCGATTTCATCGTTCCAGACCACATAAGCTCGCTTTCCTGTCGACACACTAGCCATAAAATCTCTCATATCGGGTTTTTCGTCTATACGTCTACTGTCAATTTCCTTGCCTTCAATTCCAGGTATAGACTTTATTGAAAAAGATGTCAAAGATATATTTTTGACCATCCTCAGATTGCAAAATTCAAAAAAAAGGTAGAAAGTGAAGTAATTGATAAGTGTGTCACTGGTTACTGAGAGCTTGTCATTGTTTCGTTGTGTGGGTTTCTTGAGAGGATTGTGTATCTTTAGTAAATGTGCATCATAATAATAAACTTAAAACAAACTTAATTTATTAAGAGATAAGGCATTACAATCTAGGAACCTATGCCATCACTGATCCTACTCTAATACTGAATGATAAGGGGCTGGCTATAAGCTTGCACAGCTGTTTTACTAGGGCTGAACATATTCATACAAAGGTTTTGACTAGGGCTGGACATATTTAACTGAGAATACGAAACATCTTTTTTTTTTTTTAACATGGTCATAGGATCCATAAACAAAGTAAATCACAAAAAAAATCATTTTGAAACAACATAGTCTTTAAGATGGGACGGCATACGATGTACGCGACGCGGACGGGTACTCGAAGGCGAGGTTGGAATTGATCCTGACGGGGTCGGAGTTGAGGTGTTGGTCGGGTGTATGGCAGGCGGTGACTGACTTGTCAGCGGCGATGACGGATGAATAGGTGACGATGCCGTGCTAGATGGTGATGGTGTAGCGGGAGGAGTCGGTTGAGTAGAGTGTGAAACCATACGGTGAGGGTATCGGCGTGACATGGGAATAACAGGACC
This sequence comes from Phalangium opilio, assembly GCF_054372755.1. Classification (NCBI taxonomy): domain Eukaryota; kingdom Metazoa; phylum Arthropoda; class Arachnida; order Opiliones; family Phalangiidae; genus Phalangium; species Phalangium opilio. The sequence goes on from NW_028324243.1 coordinate 184,023, forward strand.
AACAGGTGGTGGTTCTGAGGAGGTTGTGCGGTTGGTCAACGCAGGAGGTAGATGAGAGTCAATAGTGCGCGTTGATCTAGGTTGGTGAACGGGTCGGAGGACAACTCTGTTGCGTCGGTAAACGCGGTCTCCAAGTTTGACTAAATATGATCGTTCTGCAACCTGGTCTAGAACAATACCCTTGGACCATTTCTTCGTAGTGCTGGAGGGAGTTGGCTTGACCCAAACAGCATCACCTTGCATGAGTGGAGAGAGTGGAGAGGCAGTTCGATCGTAGATTTGTTTAGTCTTCTGACGTTTGTGTTGGAGTGTAGTAGTGACATTTTTAGGAACTTGCGGTTTGAGTAGTGAAGCGGCCATAGGCATTTGTGATCGAGTGCGACGAGACATCAAACGTTGGACTGGAGACGTTTGAAGTGCTTCTGTCGGTGTGTTGCGCCATTCAAGTAAAGCGAGGTAAAAGTCCTTCTTAGTTTGTTCCAGTTTTGTGAGGAGCGTCTTGGCAATTTTTACTGCCGATTCGGCTTTACCATTCCCTTTTGGATAATAAGGGGAGGAAGTCTTGTGAGCAAAGCCCCATAGATCAGCAAACTCTTTGAAGGTTTGACTGTTGAAAGGCGGGCCGTTATCGGTCAGAACAGTTTTTGGGATTCCATAGCGCGCAAAGTGGCGTTTGCATACTTCAACTACTGAATCAGCTTGACTATCAGGGAGTTGATCTAGTTCCCAAAAATCGGAATACGAGTCCACTGTTACGAGGTATTTTTTTGAGTTGGCATTAATGGTAAATAGGTCCATAGAGACGTTTTGCCATGGTAACTCTGGTAGAGGTAGAGAAAGTAACGGTTCTTTTTGTTGAGCACGTTGAAATTCATTACACGTTTCGCATGTGGAGACTAGTTCTTTCATTTGTTCTTCCATATGCGGCCAATAAACAGATTCTCGAGCTTTGCGCATACACGCTGCTATTCCAACGTGGCTAGAGTGGAGGATGTCTTTAATTTCTGCATACATCGACTGTGGCACGACAATACGGGAACCTTTGTAGATAATTCCGTGGTCAACTGTTAGTTCGTCTCGAAACGAGAAAAAGTGGCGAATCTCTGAAGGAACTTTTCCGATTCTATTTGGCCATCCTTTAGCGATTGTGTGAATCAGGGTTTGCAAAGTTGGATCTTTGCTAGTGTGACGTGCGATGTTATCCAATTGTCTGTTAGAGACTTGTACATGATCAGCATGGTCTATGCTCTCCAAAAATTTATTATAGCGTTTTTCTTCTCTGAGTGAGAAGACAACGTAGTCAGCGTGTGTTTCCTGTTCCTCTTGATTGTTCTGGAGAGGAAACGGAATTCTTGAGAGGCAGTCAGCTATTAGCATTTCCGGACCCTTCTTGTATGTTACTGTGAGGTTATAGTTCTGTAAATTAAGTAACATGCTTTGCAATCTTTTGGGTGCTGAGAGTAGAGGCTTCTTCCAGATGTACTCAAGCGGTTTATGATCGGTTTCTATTGTGATATTGGGATGTCCACAGAGATATTGGTGGAATCTTTGACATGCGAAGACTATGCTTAGACATTCCTTTTCAATTTGCGCATAGCGGCGTTCTGTAGGAGACAATGTCCGTGAAGCAAAGACCACAGGTTGGTTATTTTGAAGAATCGTGGCGCCTACTCCTATGTCGCTGGCGTCACATTGTACTGTAACAGGTTCATGGACATTGTAGTAGCGCAAAACAGGGAAAGACACAACTAGGTTCTTGATTGCGTCAAAAGCTTGTTTTTGATGCTTTCCCCAGTGCCATGGAGCGTCTTTGTGTGTCAACTGACGAAGGGGTTCGAGATAATCTGAGAGTTTGGGTAGGAATTTGGCCAAATAAGTTGTAAATCCAATAAAGCTGCGAAGAGCTGTGACATTTTGCGGTGGAGTCATGTCTAGTACCGCTTTAGTTTTCTCCGGATCTGGTTTTACTCCTTGAGCAGATAATACATGGCCAATGTACGTTACCTCAGGGAGGCGTAAGCGTAGTTTTGCTTTATTCAAACGAAGATTTCTCTCGCGAGCTCTTTCCAATAGCTTGAGCAGATTTTCATCGTGGTTACTGATTGCTTCGTCCAGTGTATCTCCATAGCCTATGACTAGAATGTCGTCATGAATATCTTCGACACCTGGTAAACCTTCCAGAAGTTCATGTTGTCTCCTTTGAAACTCTTCAGGAGCGGTTGAAAGACCAAATGGCATTCTGAGCCATTTGTACCGTCCAAAAGGAGTCCAGAAAGTTGTCAAGTCGCTGCTTTCTGAATCTAGCTTGACTTGCCAAAAACCATCTTTGGCATCGAGGACCGAAAAGACTTTGGCATTAGTCAATCGTGGAAGGATTTCTTCTATTGTTGGAAGAGGATAGTTGGGCCTTTTGAGAGCTGCATTTAAGTCTTTTGGATCCAAACAAATTCGAATGCGTTTTTTTCGTACGGCGACCATGCTGGAGATCCATGGTGTAGGAACTGTGACTTTTTCAAGAACACCCCGAGAGACGAGTTCATTAATTTGAGTTTGTAGTTCCTCTCTCAGAGCTACAGGAACTTTACGTGGTCTGTGTTGGACTGGTTTAATATTCGGATCTATTTCAAGATGACAGTCTCCAGCTAGACATCCAAGTCCTTCAAACACATCTGAGTATTCTGTAAGTATTTGTTCTTTAGTGAGTGGAGTTTGTCGATTCGTGGTTATAGCATTGACAGAGCTGTTTGCGTCCACATTTACAGTTATTAATCCCAGTTCAATACAACTGCCACCGGACAAAATTGAAGCTTTGTCAGTAGTAACAACATGGAAGCGTAGAGGAAATACTTGATTGTTGTATTGGCAGTTGACAGTAGTGATGCCATGTGAAACTAGGGTGGAGCCATTATAGCATGTTAAGGAGGTCTCCTTGAGTGTGAGTGGCGTTTTCTGATCAGTAGGCAATTGATCATAATCTTTTCGAGTTAAGATATTGCTAGTTGAGCCACTGTCTAGTTGGCATCTAAGTGTATAGGATTTCTGTTTGCCCAGAACTTGAAGATTGACAAACCATTGTTTTCCTTTTCCTTGAAGGAGTGAAATATCTTCTATGGCATAATTTGAAGCGTCAGAGGAATCAGCTTCGTTGTTGTCAATGTAGTGTAGTCTAGAATTCTTCTTTTTTGTAGATGAAGTCTTATTCTTGCATTGTTTAGCAAAGTGGTTCTTAGACTGACATCTTGAGCAAGTTTGACCAAAAGCAGGACATTTGTTTCTTTCCCGAGCGTGTACAGTGCCACAATAATAGCAAGGTTTTTGAAGCATCTGTACTTTAGTAGACATGTTCCTTGGTTGCGCTTTTGGAGGTTTCGGTGAAGTATACATCTGCTCCCTAGTATGGCCTTTGTGAGATGGTTTCTGAATATAGTGTAAGGCTGATGCGGAGTCTGTCTTGTTGATACGCTGCAATTGTTGATCAGCTAGTTCATTAGTTCGGCAAATAGCAATAGCAGAGTCGAGAGTGAGCTTCGATTCTCTGATTAGTTTAGATTGCGTCTGGGAGTTATTCGTACCCAATACTATGCGGTCCCTGATAAAGGTATCGAGAAGAGCACCAAAATCACAGGATTGAGCAAGTGTTCTCAAGCGTTGTACATACTGATCTATAGTTTCTTCAGTTTGTTGATTTGCCGAATAAAATATGAACCTTTCATATATGACGTTGATTTGGGGTTCGAAGTGATCGCTTAAGGCCTTTAGGATATCTCCTGTTGTAGCAGTTTGTGCAGCAGTGAGTGGCAAATTCTGATATATTTGAAAACAATCTTTCCCCATAACAGATAAGAGTGTAGCTACGCGTATAGGATCCGTCTGTTTATCAAGTCCAGTTGCAATTTCGAAATTGAGCCATTGCGAGTGAAAGAACTTCCAATTTTCTGCAACTTTACCAGTAGTAGTAGAAACTGGTGTTGGTGGCGGAATTGACGAGGCTATTGTGGAAGGAACTGGAGTAGCACCTTGTGACATTGTACCGTAGAGTTTCGGCAACGTGGCGACCAAGGCTTAACAAGTTTATGAGCACAGAGAACGGCGAAAATAGTGAAGTTGAAAATAACTAACGATACCCCACTTCTGGCACCATGTTTCGTTGTGTGGGTTTCTTGAGAGGTTTGTGTATCGTTAGTAAACGTGCATCATAATAATAAACTTAAAACAAACTTAATTTATTAAGAGATAAGGCATTACAATCTAGAAACCTATGCCATCACTGATCCTACTCTAATACTGAATGATAAGGGGCTGGCTATAAGCTTGCACAGCTGTTTTACTAGGGCTGAACATATTCATACAAAGGTTTTGACTAGGGCTGGACATATTTAACTGAGAATACGAAACGTGACGTAAAGCCTCTAGAGGCTCACTGAGAGCAGGGATAGATTTAATTTTAGAAGTAGGAATGGAGAACGGTTATACTTCAGTCCGACCCATAGCCCAGTCTAGCCCTTCCCTCCAACACGCAACGAAAAGTTTAAATTATCTTACTGGCTCACTTAAACTTCGTTTTGATGACGTTGCTGACTGGAATGGCGAAAAATACGTAATTAATTTTTACCTCTGTCGCTATGACCTGCCTCTTGTTTTATACCCCCCGTCCCGTGGAAGGGGGTCCGGTACTTTGACGCGTGACCAGATTACTCTGTTCTCAATTCCTACTTCGAAAATTAAATCTATCCCTGCTGATAGCTTGTTCTACAACGTCGCGAGAATTGACTACAATCGGTTTTTAGTTCATCTTCCCATTTAGACTGTACTAAGCCTTTGACAGCGCCTCATCAGGCATCGCTTTACGAGAATCTATGACCTACGTCTCAGTAACCAGTGACAAACTTATGGAACATATCTAATCAACTTATGATATACGGGATTTACGAGAGGTATTACTGTGGGCGCTGTCATTTCCTGTCGTCGAACGCGCTCCCTAGCCTTGACAGTACAACTCTCCGAAAAGGGGGCGGTAACCTCGTAAGTTACGTATAGATGATGACACTGGCATAATTTCAAACTGACTCGATGTACAAAAATTGGCTCTGGGCACTTAACTGCTCAAAAACATTTCTTACTTTTAAGAAGTCAAGCATAGCATCGGAATTGACAGATGCGTAGAATTTAAGGTCTTTTACTCGCAATATGTCTTTCAAATTGTTAATGATAATTTTCTGGCCGATTAAAACGTCAGCGGTGATGAATGACAACAGAGCACTGTTCGTCACGATTAAAGTAACAAACCAAATATTCAGTAAATGCTTGGATATTCCATGATTCAGTTTTACAACCCAACCTGCGGACGTTAAGAAAACAGTTTGAAGAGGGAATTGAAGCGAATTCTTTGCTTAAAACTTGCTTGTTTGTAATAGGGGAGCGAAGTACATCCATAGGAATGATCCAAATTGATTCGACTTTTCAAACCATTTCGTCAAAGCGGCGAGAATCAAAATCGTCATGAATAACAATCCAAGGAACTGAAAAACAATGTACGAAATTAGAGGGTTTACGTCACCAATATTCCATTATGAACAGCTTTCACTAGACAATTTAACGAAAATTGCAACTATCACCGCAAATCATTATAGTTAAGTAATGTATAGAAAACAGAAATGGGGAAAATTTAAGTTTTTGCTGTATGGGAATGGGAATTGAATTTTCATCTCTTCGAGTGACGATGACGTGACGGAGAGGTATTGCACTGGACGTGTCTGTGTGTCTGTCACCGCAGTCGCAGTTGGCAAATCGGAGCAAACGTATTCGCAGTTCACAGAAAGCAATATTGACCTCTACTCCATTATCATTGTTAGGGTTAAGATGTACACCGCGATCGGCTAGGGTTACGAGAAACGTTTAATCCCCAAAGGCAGGGCTTACACCAAAGGTTAACGCAATTGCGGCTTTGTTATCATTTACTGTGAATCAATCGTATTATACATATAGGATATACCCTAACTTTACAAAAATTGTGAAAAAGGGTACACGCTAGAAGTCAAACTTTAACAATAGCTATGTTTAAAATGATTTTAGGAATACCGTTTTTTAAAACTACTGACGATCAAAATCATTAATATCAAGTAAAAAAAATCGTCTTAATTGGGTTGCTAGCCCTCGTCTCGACTCGGAGAGATTTAATTTGGTTTCCAAACTTGGAGTTTGGCCTAGTTGAGAAGAAGTAAATTTAATGTTTTCTCACCCATGAAGGTATGGTGAAAATATTTGAAAGGAAGGTTCCCCGGTTCGTGGGAGATAGTTGAGAATACATTATTGCTTTGGGGTAATACAGCTCTGCCGTTGATTCATATTTCTTTGACCGTTCGGACGAAATAACGCTGGGGTATGCATTCAATTCCCACAACCTATAGGACTGTAATTTTTAACAACCACATAAAATTATTAATATGGAACTAATGAAACTAAAAATAGAAGAGCACTGATGCGCTATCAGTAAGTCTAAGGTCCATTTTAGCAACGACTGGCTTGGAAAGGTAACAAACATTCCGTTTAAGTATCTTTGTTGAGTGAAAAATATTTATCTGTGGCGGTTTTCTACTCGTTCTACAAGATGATATCATCAGAAGTGAGATGAGACCAGAAGTACTGAGCTAACCAAATTCTTCACTCGGCGAAAGTGAATATTCTTGATAACACACCAACGGTTGGCCCTCTAGTGGCGATTTCTGAATTTTCCCTCCAAAACGGTGAGACGCTCGCGGTGGTAGACGGCCGAACTAGATTCAAGCACCCGCTTCTGTGTTCCGTGGCTTTAGGTTGAGGGGAAGGGGGTAGGAAACGTTTTTGGAACTCGACCAATTTTTTTCTCAGTAGTGTAGGCGCGTGGGAAGCGGCATAGAATCCTCAAATTTGTTCACTAGTGCCAGGATCTACTATCAATGCTAGAGCCCTTCACTTCTAGTCTCATGTCACTTCTGTATCATTTAAAAAGATGTTTTATCCAGAGCTGTGCTAATTAACATTTCTAATCAATTGGCATCTTTTACGAATAGAAAATGGTAATTCAATTGTAATTACCTTACTGCTAATTGGGAAGTAATTCTCATTAATTAGTACGCATCGGAAAGGCACTTATCTTATTAAATTTATCAGCCCCTCAAAACGAGAGAGAATACTAGTACTCTCTCTTCGTAAATGGAATTCCCATCAGTGAAATCAAAAGTCTAAGACTCTTTCCTAAATCGTAAATGCCCCATTTCGAAAATTCGACTATTTTTCGTTCTTGAATTAATTGCAGTACCCATGGATTTACTATACCGGAGTCCACTATAGGAACTGTGGCAAGAAAATGAAGAAATGAGACAAAACTAGTTTAACATGATGAAACTTAATTAGACAAGTTATTAACTAGTTTCAAAAATAAATGCCTAATTTTTTATTGAATATAATTAGCTTCTATGTCTAATTGCTAATTGGCTAATTAATTATTCATAAATATTTATCTAATTGCTAATTTTAATTTAATTAGTTGCCACCTAATTAGAACAGCTCTGATTCTATCGCTCAAACGTTTGGTTTTGCTACGAATGGCTAAGGGGGCTCACGTTGTACCCTTGATGGTGGAAACATAAGGCGAGTCCTTTTTTTTAGAAGTGTAGCTCCTCCCCCTACGTCTGTTTAGCTGTCTACGGAAGGCGAAAAATGTCATGACTCGTTAAAAAAGACATGGCAGAAGTGACCTTTTAGATTTTTTAAAGTTAAATGCGCTGATTCGCCGCCGTTCGCGTTCGTATTCGTTTCTCTCGGCCTAGGCAGAGGACCTAGGGTAGAGGGTGGAGAATTATAGCAAACAAGTTTTTTTGGCAGCCAATGAATGAATGAAAATAATTTAAGTGGTAAATACGATTTTTACGTCAGGCTATGACGTCACTAGCGTAAATTAAGCCACGCCAGTTCTTTCCAAGATCATTTCACTCCGATTAGGATTTGACCTTAGCCATTCCAACCCCTCCATACATTCCTGCTTATATTGATTCTGTGAAATGGGTTAATTAAAGAGATAAATTACTTACATTTTCAAATGTAACACTGCAAAAATGTTTCGAAGAAATACACAATTAGAAAACAAACTTTTGAAAACTACTTGGTTGGCTTATCAGCAAGTTTCTATAAAAGAATAATTGAATTTCGCAGAAAATAGCCTCATCTTAAAACGTTACATAATAAGTTTTACCCACGAGGAAAAACCAAAACCTCTCTTGAATTTTTGGCACTAGATCTCTTGGAATGATGCTGACGTAAATGAAAGGGGAAGACTTAGCCTCTCTAATAATTTGTAACCACTAACATTGGAGAACCGAATAAACAATTATTATTATTATTATTATTATTATTATTATTATTATTATTATTATTATTAAGAGACGTTTCACCAAATAGCCACAGATGGGTACTTAAGAGAATGATTGGCTTATGGTACAACTCGCGAAAGTTTTAGTGGGAAACCAATATAATTCAAAAATGGTTTTCGAACCGAATTAGGATGAAAGATGCGAGTGTAACACGACACGTATTTGGAAATCAGGCCTATTTAGTTTATTCAAGTTTGATGTAAGTGCAAATTTTAATCGTAAATGTTGAAAATTTGTTCCAAGATTAATACTTTATTGAAAGCTTGTTTATAAAAAGAACTGGTACTTCTAATTAGATATAGTAACGGCAGAGGAAGGACCACGGTCCAGAAGCTCCCGACATATTAAATTAACTTTAAAATAGAGTAAAATATAAAATCCATGAAGTAGCGAATTGTTATAATTTAAAGTTATCCTGACGCAAAAATTAAAACATCTTTCAGGAATAGAGCAACCTATAATGATTTCAAAAATATAGATTTTGTATGTGATTAATAAGTAAAAAAACTTATAACGCGAGTTTGAAAAATCTCTGCCAAAAGTCCGCGGAAACTGTGTTTGTGCTTAATGGTGAAGTTATTAATATTAAGATTCTTTATATTAACAGGAAAAAATTCCTTCACAGAATGTTTAAGTAAATCTATCATACTTACTTTAAATGCTTTTCGATAGACTTAAGGATATCCGCAATAGAACCATCGAAGTCGCCAAGACGATCCCTATCTCCGTTAGGTTTTAGGTAGAATAATGGAAAGAACTGAGAATTGAAATCAAACAAACAGTTAATTTTTAGAGAACTTTAAACAACCTATATTTTTTATTATAAAAAGACTCAAATAAATATGCCACCATTAATGGAAACATTTAAACTGATTTTACGCCAATCATCCCGTAAAACCAGGGGTGGAGGTGGGATCTTGTTAGAAATTGAAGATAACAACATGACCCAAGGGCTGGGCCATAATGCCACATCGTTATCTTCTTAAATAGCATAAAAAGAAAATAAATTCTTAACAAAAAGCGTTTCGTACTTTTTCTTACTAACTTCCGACCCCGCAAATTATGAACTCGACCCCACAAAAACAGAAGTATCCGAACCCTTAGATATGTTAGTAAAAGATATAGTAGTTTCATCCCTTGTTAAAGGGTATGAGAAGCTTCGTTTGAAAAACCTCTGATTTATATAACAAAAGATAGAATTAATTTCTGTGAATTCAAAAATATCAAGCTTTTAATTCTCCGATTTCTGGTTATTTGGCAATATGCATTTGAAAATGCTTCATATGAAATTATTAGAAATCCACTTTTTAAAAAAGGCTAAAAGCCTAAAACGTTTCCCTGTTTTTGACGTCACACACGCGAGATGGTGCCACTCTCTCCGCTATTAGACCCAGAGTTTAGACCTTGAAGGAGAGAGGAATGGAGTGGAAACCCCCATACCTATAGCGTTGCCTCTGTACCCCCACCTACGGCACCGTTGTCCTCCCAGCATCCTCAGCGGTTAGGTAGGGTCGCACCGGACGAAATTGTAAAGGACGCTCCCTCTATCTTAAAAATAGAAGCTAGTTCTCATACATATAAAATGGCGCTACGCGGCAGCACTTGGCAATCGCCTACCGAAGGGTAGGGGCGTGCGCGAGGCACACTGGGAGAGATACGGTGCCGCAGTTCGCCCTTCATCATTTCCAATCCATCTCCCCTCCCTTACCCCTGTTTAGACAGGGGAAAAAGCATGGACAAAGCTCGAGACGCGTATACCTCGCGCGTATAGGATTCTCGCGCTTGTTTTCCTCACGTCATAGCAGGAGCAGATGACAAAGGAGTCTCGGACGCTAGCTTCCATAATGTAGAGGGCAATGGGATCCGCGAACGTCACGGTTATTAACCAAAATCATTACGCCAGTGCCCCTCTCGTAGGAAATTTGAGCTTTATTTTCCAACCAATAGCGTGGCTGCAAAGTCTCGAAAGGAGATCTGGGAAATCGCGTCTGGAGCCTCTCTTTAAAAATACGTATCGTCTGCTTATAATTAGCCTAGGCTTAACGAGTATTAGAGTTAAAAATGGATTTCAACGGCTTTTTAATCTTTTTTTAGACTAAAATTGATAATGAAAAGCCCAGCGAGTAACGTATGTACACTATTAAAAAACTAAAATGTGTTTCAGTGCCAATTTTTTCTTAATTTCGTCTTGAATTAAATGATAGCTACAAGAGGTTGGGAAAAGAAATCACTCACGATCTTTTAAAACCCAAAAAGTAAGAGACAGTGATTTCGTTTCCAACCTCTTGTAGCAGTCAATTAATTCAAAAACATACGGAATATTTTGGCCCTAAAACACATATATAAGATTGTGTTTCGGCATCTTTTAAAACCTTGCTTTATAATTTGAAAACCCGAGCCCAATCATTCCAGTGGGCACAAATTGTTAATTAAGCCTTGGCTTACCTGGGTTTCTCTTCTAGTTTGGACTTAATTTACTATTTAGTAGGTTTAAAGTCACAAAATGTAGGCCTAGTCTTATCTTTTATCTTAATACCAACGGTTACAGCTGTTTGAATAAAGTATAATTATATTGTGTATATTTATGTCGCGATCGGATAAGACGAACTTCAGTAGCCACCATTAGTCCGTTATTACAAAACAAATTCCCAGCAGACTTTGGTGCCAGATATAATCCACCAAAAGCATCGTCTGCTATAATGTCTGATAGCGCGTCTATGGCAAACGATACCGCTACAGCTGTGACGTACGCGGGTGCCATTGCCCTCTATATTGTGGAAGCTGGCGTCCGAGACTCCTTTGTCATCTGCTCCTGGTCATAGTGATGTCAATAATCATGTAGGCGAACAAGCTCGACAAGACAACATTGTTGTGAGTTTTCGTGATTTACCAATGGGTTTTAAAAATAGAAACTTTGGTTCAATTATATTAAAAACTTGATATTTTGAAAGTAGAGACTTGAAAGTGTAACATAATACCACTTTCGTGGTAAAATATGATATGAAATTGTAAATTCCCATACCCTTTAACTTCTCATAAGCCCTAATACTGGCAGAGGCAGGCTATATTTGTATCTTAGGGGCCGGATTCTTCTGTGGGGTAATAGGATACTTCTTTATTTGCGCGGCGCTGCATCTATCTTGGCAAGGAGGATATGTAAGAGAGGAGACTCGATCTGGAAAGTTGGAGGGAGGTAAAACAAGATGGCCCCGGCCAGATTACACTTTTGCGCGCCCTCTAGTGAGTAGAATTAGTATTACTATATTCATTGACCCCGGCAAATTTAAAATTTTCGGTTTTTTTCCATTGTTTATAACATAGCATTCCGATTGTGAATAAAACCAATCTAGTAAGAATTTGGTTTACAGTTTAATTAAATAAGTAATTAACAAAATCTGTTCTATGAGTGAACTGGAAACTAATATTTGTACTCTGACTAGTTGATGGGTCCTGACTCGCAGGAGATTCTAAAACCAACTGCCTCTTTAGCTTCTTATTTGCTGTATATCTCTCTCGTCTTCGACATTTTTCTCTTTCTCTGTATTCTGGAATCAAACGAAGCCTTCTCATCTTTTCCGCTGATGGCATTTTCGCGTATGAGCCTGAGGTTAGGAAAAAACATTGCTTTGGTGACGATGGTCAAGGTTGCCAAAATAACAAAAAACTCTTGGCAACAGAGCTGCCAGAATACAAAGTTTAAGGAAGACAAAATAGTAAAATATTGCTAGTCCATTCTTAAACAAAATTATATGTATGTTCTTTCTCGACTGGTACAGTTTTACTACCCCCATTATAGGAAAGGCAAATTAATAATTATCTTAATGTTCTTTTTATTGATGAGCTTAAGTTGTAAATTTTTTATTTGATACTTTCATAGTAACGTTAATTAAACCTTCAATACCTTGATTTAACTTTTCATTTAAGGATGATGTCAGTTTGTAAGTCTTGTTAATTTAATTCCCCCTTTCCCACAGAGAGGCTCTGAAATTTAAATCACTTGGCAGAGACTCCAGTCTTCAACATTCAGTGACAGACTCTCATTCTCAATGGGCATTTAAAAAACTGTATAAATTTAAATTGAAATTCCAAATTATAATTAAATACTTTTTGTTTAATATGTATTATGGGCAAGTGCAACTTAGTCTGGCCCTTTTATGACTTCAAAGTTGTCATTTTGTAATTTATTCTAAACTGGAAGATGATTGTTTTGTTATTGATGTGCCTAAAGACCAAAAATTTATTAACAATCTTTTACCAAGATTACAAATTACTTTTTTTAATTACTACATTCCAAATTATTTGAAATGGAATAAAAAGGACGGAATGTAATGGCGCAAATAAGGCTGAAGTGATATTTTTAAGTTCCTTAAAATGTGATAGAATCTTACAAATTTATTTAATAAAATTGTTTTACAAAATTTCAGGAGTCTTGGGTGCATTATTTATTTGCATTTTTTTCACTGGTTTTAACAAGCTTGGGACAAATTTTTGAGAAACATTTAAAATTTATCGTTAGCCAAAATTGGCGTTGATAAATTAATAACAGCAGATACCACGGTCATCACTGAACTAGCATAGGGCAATAAATCAAAAGGCAATTTTTTATTTAAACAATTAAAAGCTCTCATTCTACCTATCGTTCTCTCAACATGCACTCTCGCAGCAGCTATTTTGGAATTTCGCAAAACTTCTTCCCTTGTAAATTGCTTTTTCTTCTTTAGAAAGGGTGGTCTTATTAGTTCTAGACCACGCTCGTTGCAAAGATCTTCTATGGCAAACCCCTTGTTAACCATAATCCCATCTATGAAACCTTCACACATGTCCAATATTTTACTTTCAGACGTTACTTGTTGGTCGGAACATCTTCCACAAAAAGCTTTGCTGACAAATGTTATAACACCGGAAGGTGCGATAGCGACCAACAACTTAATCGTGTTCCTTCCTTTGTAGTGAGAGTACGTTTTTATTCTGCATTGAAGACACGCGGGTCTCTCTATTTCGACTTCAGTACAGTCTAGTATTACCCTTGTATTAGGAAACTCAGCAAAACATCTGGGCATACATTTCATAATTTCATTTTTATCTAGCCATTTTATCGCGCATTCGAGAACCGAAACCAACTGCGTAAGAGTTAATTTAAAATTATTTGAGGTCTGAACTTTACTTATTCCAAACAAAGCTGATAGAGCGGTGAATGAAATGCCAAGTTTTAGCTTCATGAGTGTCAAAAATACCCTATCTCGAACATTCATTGAGATGCGGCTAGGAAACTCACTATTAATATTTTTAACAATCGCATCAAATAGACCAGTACTTTGTAATCCAGTTAATGAAATTATAGAGGTGGCATTCAATATTCCATTAGAAGCATTAACATAACATGTATGATTTTCCAAGGTGTTGACCGTAATGCATTTATCATTGGGGTTTGGAGTGGTGCATTTGTCGGTCGTAGTTTGCTCGGTAGTTTGTTGAACAGTATCAATCCCCAATCTTTCAGCTAAAATTTCTGCGTCTGCTGGTCCATTTATTTCAGCTGTTTCACTTGCATGCAAAGTTGGAGATTGTGAGAGCAGTTTCCTTTTTTTCAGTCTTTCCAATCTCCCATTAGCTTTAAACTATTGTTGATCATGTTTCCTTAACGGGAGTTTTTTGGAAGGAACAGTCAAAGGTCCAAGTCTGGGAGGGTAACTTAACTTATCTACAATAATAACTCTTGTTATAATTGGTTTTAAATTAATATTATACGCTTAAAACATACCTGAATGTTCATATTTCGGTTGAGGGCGGTAATCCTCTTCTTTAAAATGATAGGAGCAGACAACCGTGGACTTGGTGTGTGGTTTACCCATTTTTAAAGCTATATCCCATTGTTTCGACAATTTAAGGTCGCGTGGAAATTGGTGAAAGCGGACACCACTCATTGTGGCATTATTTTTACACCCATACACGCTGCAGTATTTAACCATTGTTTAATTACGTTTAAATAAACAGCAAAACTGACAAAAACTAGCCTAATTATCGTTGAGCAGATAGTTGAGTTGTTGATTTAATTTTATAATTATCTTTGAGCAATTCAATTTAATTAACTTTAATTAAACCATGAGTATGTTGATTGCGTTTGTCATTAATGGTCCGAAGGAGCCCTTTAAGTTACATTTAAACACCTGATTAAACTATCTAATCATCGATCATCCGTTAAGCCTTAGACCTTGCAATAGGCAGACAACAAACTAGACGAAGTTTGCAGTCTATTTATGACATCTCATGTTGCCCTCTATTGAATCTCTCAACAATTACTATCGTTAAATTTATTACTTAAATAATATAATTTTTTTTAATTATAATAATCATATTAGCTAATTATAACTATTTAACTTTAAATGAGTATGTTTCATAGAATTAAATTATATTGCTAAATTAAAAAATTGGGGCGCGCGAAGCTGTTGGTGAAGGCGCGCTTCCCGTGATAGATCTTGGAAGAGAGAAGTACTTCCCTCTTCCAAGGATAGATGTTGTAAACGAGGGATATTCAAAATTATAAACATGCTCATGAGACTGGAGCAGGGAGACTTAAACGCATGCGCGAGAATGCAAGCTCTCTTACCGCACAGCCCACTCGATCACGCAAGTTGCACTATAGCAACTTGCGTGATCGAGTGGGCTGTGCTTACCGTGAGGGGGCACCGGTGACCATGATAACAGCATTTTGCATGGCATTTTGACTGACTCCTGTCAAGTCCGGAAATAATAACAATAGTAGTTGCAACTGAGCTTTTTATTAACTGTTTCCAAAAGCGCGATAAGCATATCTGACACCCGGGTTACTGATAACACCGGTTTATATACATACAGTGGTGTTGCGCGCGCAGCCCTAATAATCAACTTTGAACCCATACATGACAACTCCGAGTCTCCCTTCTAATACATTCTCCTTTATCTTAGCTTTATGAAAGTCATTGCGCCCAAATTGGGATTAAAAATACTTATTGTATTTTGTTAAATATTTCTTTCCTTTTCATGCATGTGCTAATTAAGTAGATAAAGATGTGGCCCATCTTGTTGGTTGAAGCTGGTAATCTGGGCTTCAAATTTCCATATTTAGAATTCAGTATGGTTGTACTTATACTCACCTCCTGATAGAAGAATATCCGAATTACTGTATTTTTAAGCATTTTATCGAATTTCTTTTCTGGGTTGAAAAGAGAAAGAAAATAATTATTTAGTATTAATACAAATTTTCTACATTTTATATCAAAATCAATCTATAAAGGAAAAGTTCAGGTAACGTAACATTATACCTTAAAATAACGGCCTTTTCTAAATATAAAAGGAAATAGTCTTAAAAACGAGGACTACTGCGCCGCCATTGCTTTAGTGGAGTATGCTAAATCGAACCACTTACCCCATAAGGGATTGGTTGAATTCTCACAAGCTAAGATTAAGGGTTCGTTTTAGCAGACGCCAATAAGTCAATGACAGCGCAATACTCCTCATTTTTTAAGATCAATTATATGTTAATTATTTTGCAATAAGAGATAATTTTTTTTTATATTTTTCCTTTTATAATTGGAAAAAGGCCGTTCTTTTAAGGTATAATCAAGAAGCGATATCCAGTTTACTAGGAAGAAGTTATAAATTCGGCACATTTCTCGCTTTATCTCCAGTCCAAATGTAGGTCTGGAGTTAATCCCACCTCTAAATTACAAGCAACATCTCATTGGTTTTTGAAAACTCACGTCAGCGCGACGCGAATGACGAAAATTACTAATTTTCGGACTGAGGAGAGGCGAAATAGGCCGGCCTCCTTTTACGTCCCCTTGAATTTTGAAAGGGGGACTGGGACTGTGGCGCGCGAATATCTTATACCTTAAGATAGATATCGCTTCTTGGTAGAATGTTATGTTACCTGAACTTTTCTTTTAATGTAATTTGCTTCTAATTAAAAATTAAGTTTTTTTTCATACGTTAATCATCTCAATGGACTATTTAGTACACTCAGGGATGGATTTAATTTTAGAAATAGGAATGGAGAACAGAGTAATGTGGGCACGCGTCAAAGTCCCAGACCCCCTTCCCTTGGACCGGGGGGGGGGTACGAAAGAAGAGGCGGGTCATAGCGACAGAGGTAAAAAGGAATTACGTATTTTTTCGCCGTCCCCGTCAGCAACGTCATCAAAACGTAGTTTAAGTGAGAAAATAAGATAATTTAAACTTTTCGTTACGTGTTGGAGGGAGAGGCTCTATACTGGACTATGAGTCGGACTGAAGCAAATACTAACCGTTCTCCATTCCTACGTCTAAAATTAAATCTATCCCTTGTACCCTCTATTACGTTCTGTGCATACATCTTGTATTGCAAACCTAATTTTAACCCTTTCTTCTGTTAAAATTTACATTTAACATTAAAATTGTTTGTTATATTGAACTTACGTATGTTATAGAGATTGAATAGTTTTTCTTTGTTGAATAAAGCGGTGTTTCGCGTCACCGATCAATCTCACGCTGCAATTAAAGTCGAACGCCTTCAGATCTATACTCATATTAAATCACGGAGATTTTTAAAAAATAGAGAACCAGAAGCTAATTTTCTTAATTTTTCTATATTTTACAAATTATTCCTTATTATACATTAAAACGTAAGTATTCATTATTTCATGTAACTACTGTATATTCGGAATAAGGTTTGAATAGAATTCTTGTTTTCATAAACATACGAAGTCCTTCACTATGGCTAAGCGTATGGAAACGCTTTTAAGTTTTAGCACTTAGGATGTAACGTTTCTTCTACCTAAGACCAATAAAAACATAGACTGGAATCATAGAGAAAGGAAGATGTTACTTCAGCGGCCGATACAATACCTACAACCAGCGTAAATTGTAACGATGTGTAGCCACAGAATCCACCAGAGGCGCTACATGTTAGAGTTTGTTCGTACGACTATAGATTAGTGTCGGTAGAGAGGGGAGTAGACGGTATATCCCTCCCTCTAAGCGCGCTTTTGTAAGAGGGGATACTGTACGCGCCTGGTAGGGGGGATTACACTGAGCTAAGAGATAGAAGGGTATGACGTTTGGATACGTCGTACTGACACTACTCTATAGCGTCTTCTATACGAAAAATAATTTAAAAATATTCAAACTAATTTCTAAACTGGTCGCGTAATTTGGCTTTGGCACGCTGGTGCGGCTTAAGGCGACTAATATGGTGTAATATTGCTGTTTTGATAACCAAATTAAGTAAAAATTATGCCTTCCCTTGATATTTTAGTACAAGTTTTAGCACACAGATGGCAGCGCTGTATTACGCACCAACCCAAGCTAAAGCCGCTCATGGAGCGTCCACACGGCCACTCCAGTAAGACCTTACTTTCGCTATGCTAGAATGATAAGAATAAGATAAAAACCCCGGTTCTTCTAGTAGCTTCGCCTGGCAGTACCTCTAGCGGGAGAGTCCCGAAATTTTTCAACTCATGGAAAAGGTTTCAATATTGGTCACAGCGTGGCGCTAGAGAGACGCTGCCTTACAAGAACCACGCGCCGTATCCAGGGTGGGAAATAAGGATTTTTTTATACTGGACATTTGGCCAGAAACCCTTCGGGGCACATCGTCTGCTAAACTAAAGTGGATAGTTTTAATATTTGAGAAACTATCTGGACTCTGGTTACCCATGAATTTTCTTTGTGGTCCGATTTAATTTTTAAACTGGACCAGGCAATTTTTAAACTAGTCATTTGCCCTGTGCCACCGCTTTATTTCCCAAGCTGGCCGTATCCCCATTCCAGTCCATTTGTGTTTAATGGTCTTCTTCTAAGCAAATGCATTACAGTAACGATTGTTTTGGAAACACAATTTCACAAAATATTAACACGTTTATTTATTGCATGATTGTATAAGTTTCTCCAATATTTTATAGGCGTAACTTAGCGCAGTCTCTCAATTTATTTTTTTCTAATATTTTAATGGAACAAACTGGGCTACTTTTAGTGACGTACGTATTTCACTCAGGCGTACCGATCAATATTTTTCATAAGGGGGAGGAGCTACGGCCCAAGGCAACACGCAAAGAGGGGGAGAGTCATAGGCGATGGCGAAGAATTTGGTCCCTTCTAGCCTCCTTTTTGTAGTGGGTGCGTTCAGTAACGCTCAACGGTGACCAAACGCGTTGAGCACCGTTGATCAACGTGATGTTATGTGACGTATTAGGCTACTGAACGGTTTTTTGCAAACTTTGCGTTTTATCGTCTGCTTACAGTTCATGGAAATGGATATGCGAGGACCTGCTAGCCGAAAAAAGAGCAAACTCTGACCCGTAACTTAGCCAAGGCTTAAGCTTTAAAACCCAATAACTTTTTAAGCTTCATAGATATAATCGAAAAAATTTCATAAAATAATTAACAGACACTATTCATTCGCATTCAATCGCTGGTACACCGATTTTATAAATAGTTCCGAAATTATCCATCAAATTAACTTCTCGAAATCGTTCAGGGAGATAAGTTTCCTCCATTGCTGCTACGTCACAAATGCGTTGCTCAACGAAGTAATCGGCTCTTACAGCCGATGACTTCGATGCCTCTTCGCTTACAATCGTGACGTCAAACCGGAAGTTCCGAAAATCGTTCAGTGGCGAATGCGCATTCAACGGACCCTCCGTTGAGCGTTACTGAACGCAGCCACTGATTGGCGTTTCTAAGCGATTGCAAGTGGTATAGAGCTTGTAGAAATAGGTATTCCAGATAGTGTCTGAAAACATTGAGCACCTCCGTTCTGAAAACAATCGCGCTAGTTCAGTAATAAGTAGAAAATGTTTATTAGGCGCTAGTTCCATAATAAGTAGAAAATGTTTATTAGGATATATTAGCATAAAGCGATTGCTATGTCGATGTAAATACAGACCTAAGCGTGATTATTGAAATAGACTAAAGTAATTAACTAAATTACCACAACAAGAAAGGGCCATTATTATTTTCCTTAGTGTCAAAAGAAGGAGTGTGGGGCCCCGGACCAGTTCCGGGCGACTCACAGTAACCCCAAAAATTAAATGCGACTTCCTCACACCCCTTCTGGTTTTCCCCGGATTGGGCCCAGGCCCTCACGTTTTAAAAAGTATGATTTGTATTTGCATCTAAAAGCCTGGGCTGTGTTTTATTCCTATCATTACAAGTTTATAAGAAATGTTCCATAACTATGACACTGCTTATACTTCGTCATGCTGGAAACTCCCTGAGAGCTAGACCGACAAGCGAAAATTCATTAGCTACACTCGGTTAATTTTGCAGTCCATCTAGGTCCTATTTAGTTTGTACTTTGGCTTTGACAGCGCCTCACCAGGCGTCGCTTTACCCTGAATCTATGACGTTTCACCTATGTCACTTCATGACAAGCTCCCAGTAACCAATGACAAACTGTGATATGATTTTTTAAACTTCAATATGAATAGTTTGTTCCGAAAGGACGCTCTCAGCAGGCCTACAGTTTGACATACAGTCCTTGTTTCACAATGAACTGCTTGTAAATGCAGTTTCAAGGGGACTGCGAGGCAATCTTGCTTCTGTATAATTGTACTTAGTATGTAATGAAGGAAAACATCATTATCGGGTTTTCAATCAATTATTTATTCATGGGATTTTGAGGGAAAAATACATCTGACCATGTTTTTTTCCATTTCACACTATTAAGAGGTAAGCCAATTGTTACTTTTAAATTGAGTACTTTTTTTCTTGCCTTTAAGTTTTTTGACTTGTTATCATTTCACCTGACTGTATAAATTTTAAGAACAAAGGAAAGCCACAGGTGTGTATGGAATTGGTTGAAAATTATTAATTGGGTTCTGAAGGTAAGGAACATTAATATTAAACGAATTTCAACTAACTAGATATATAAATTCCTGTTAATTCATTAGAAAATTGAAGTAGAGTTCTATTAATTTTATCATGATTTTTCAAGCGTGAAACCATGTAGAGGAATTATAAATTAAGTACACCCCGAGGGGCTAGTCATTCGCCAAAATTTTGTACTGTACACCTGAATACTGATTTCAGAATTTTTATGTGAATTCCGATGACTTCTGAATGAATTCCTTGATTTCTGAGATTACGATTATTTTAGGTGATTTTCATAATCTTTACCCTGATTTCCCATTATTGCCGCAGATTACTTGTGATTCCTGTTTGAATTCCAATGAATCCCGGTGATTTTTATGGTGAATGCCGTTGTTACCACTGGATTCTTCGTGAATTTCGATGAATGCAGTGATTATTTCTATTTCAACTGACTTTAATTTTTATTTTGGATTTTCGAATTCCTCGATATATAACGTGTGATTATTTCACGACAGGTGTGA
This sequence comes from Phalangium opilio, assembly GCF_054372755.1. NCBI lineage: Eukaryota > Metazoa > Arthropoda > Arachnida > Opiliones > Phalangiidae > Phalangium > Phalangium opilio. Next base: position 204,778 of record NW_028324243.1, read on the forward strand.
TTCCCGAGGTGATTACAAAAGATTATGTGATTATTTCTGATTTTCTCAAGGTTTCATGTGATTTCCAGTGATTATCGGAGATTTCTGATTACCCTTGATTACCCGCAAGAATGATTTTGATTACTGATGATTTTCTAAGAATGATTTTGATTACTGATGATTTTCTAAGGATGATTTTGATTACTGATGATTTTCTAAGGATGATTTGGATTACTGATGATTTTCTAAGAATGGTTTTGATTACTGATGATTTTCTAAGAATGATTTTGATTACTGATGATTTTCTAAGAATGGTTTTGATTACTGATGATTTTCTAAGAATGATTTTGATTACTGATGATTTTCTAAGAATGATTTTGATTACTGATGATTTTCTAAGAATGATTTGGATTTCTGATGATTTTCTAAGAATGATTTTGATAACTGATGATTTTCTAAGAATGATTTGGATTTCTGATGATTTTCTAAGAAATAAGAATCCTAGAAATCAAGTAATCGATTTCTGCGGTTTTGTACATCTGACTATTCAAGTGACTAACCCCTCGGTACAGCCTGATTCTTCAAGAGGAACTGTGTATACAGAAGAAGCAAGTAACCTCCTGTTGAGCGTGAAGCTTTGACGAGCGTGTTTAAGAAGTTTACACTTACCGAACCGAGTTTATTGATTTTAGGACAGCAGTAGGCAATAGGACTTTGCTAAGAAATGTTTAAAACCATTACATATTTAACATAATGACACCGTCAGTGAGGTATGTACCAAAACCTGACGTGTACAATTATGGCAAGGTTATAAATGTGCACATTTGGGGAGTGGCAAAAGCCGCAAAACTAGGTCTTACGAATCAATTTTTCTTTTCCTTATTCTCTTTTAATCCAAGGCCAGAAATTTCGCGAATCCAATGTCTTATCTTACTTTATCGGAGCTAAGACTTAGAGTTAACCAATATATGCTTGAAAACGTTTCCTCCTTTATAGCCATTAAAGGTAAGCTATCTGATTTTTTTTTATATAGAAAGACCTTGTACATAGTGATGAGTACTTTAAATTTAAAACGTGTATCCATCTATAGAATTATAGAAGAAACGAGAAATAAAGTTGACCTCTACGCGTTAGGCTCCCCCCCCCCGAAGAGAACGCCAGACTATCCCTATTGCACTTCAGACGTCTAGTACTTACTGAACAGTTTCCCTCAAGTCGGTTGAGCTATCGTTGTAAAGACGACCATGCCAAACCGCTCGCGCAGGGTATTTCGCCAATATTCAACACCAAAACCAATCACCATTGCCCGGTTAATACGCGTGTAATGGAATCTTTAAAACAAGTTGCTCAGAAACTATAGCGGAAAGGCATTTTGAATTGTGGTATAGTCAAGTCGAAGATATATAAGGCTAATATACGAATTCTAGGAAAATGTCCGCAATGGCTGGGGTGAAGCGAACGAGAGGGTTTAAAAGGTCGTGGACATCTTGTTTCCGTGTCTTTAATTAACAAAGTCTCTTTAACGCTGTTTGTACACGATCTAGATTACCTTACTTTCCATAATGTTTATCGATCTATCTTTGATGGGTTTAGAAAATACATGGTTGTTTCGTTCGTTGCCTACGGAATAAGAATTAAGTCCAGTTCAAGCTGGCTGAAGGTGGGGGACTTTAACATATCGGGAAGAATCGTTCTTTGATATATATCCTCGCGTGCTGGCGCTCTTTGCTATCCTTCTTTAAAGGGGTCATTCATAAAATTAAGCCGAACAGCTTTCTAGGAAACGAACGCCAACCGAAACTTCTTTTTGAAAGACCCCCCACCTTTTTTAAAACGGTTTTACCAGAGAGGTTTTACATTCTATTCGTCTCTTTATAGTTAACACAGATATGTTGGGGAAAGCAGTCAAAACGGGTGAGAAGAGGATAGGAAAGAAGTCCACCCCTTCAGCTTAGGGCGTGTTGCTTCAAGTCAGTCTGCCTGTAGCGCGTCGGCGGGAAAAAAATTCAAATCGTAGCGTCGCGTCACCGAAGGGATAGCAATGAGCGCACCTTGCGGATATTAAAGGCGAACTAAAATGTCAGAAATACAGTCTGAAAACCCTTCGGAGAACTGGCCTTAATTCTTATTCCGTAGGCAACGCGTTATCGTATAAAGTTATTAATGAAACAAAGGCAAAGACTATTTAGTTGGACGAAGACTAGAAGCGAACTATAAAATGTTTAGTTTCTCATCAAGAACTGCTTGTGAAACTTGTATCTATAATAGCCAATAACCTTTCAAAATGAAACTGCTTAAAAATATAATAAGGTCAGTTTGAAAATACGTGTATAATTATTGAACGTATTCCAAATGCTAAATAATTGCCTCCTTGGGGTAAACTCATATCGGGATGGACAAGTTTTGACTCTTCTCGACTGAAAACTGTTTAACCTATTATAACAAACTTTTTGTCCTGTTACTCAATGTCAGTATGAAATTAGTGATACATTTATGTGGAATTTAAGTTCAAGAGAATTAAACTTTATTAACTTTCTCTCAATGAAGAATTCTATAAAAATTAACTGTCATCTCCGCGTGTAACTAAATGTTCTTTGGTTAACTGTTATATTTTCTCCTTCAGGTATGACAAATTAACCGAAACCTAGAAAAGAACTAATCTGGAATTTAATAATTAAACGCGTTTTAGAGGAAAACTTGTGCATAAAAATTATAATCTGTAGCGACATAGCGTTCAAAAGATTTTCGTGAAAAATAAGCTTTGTTCTCATACCATTATTCAAGAATATGGAACAATCTAAAACGGTTTGGCTATACACGGAAAATACCGTAAGTAATCGTTTAAGAATCTTTTAATAATCGAACATGAAGTCAAAAATATTAAAATGGTTAACGAATGAACAACTGTATAATTTGGTTAAAAATGGAGGGAGGAAAGTGAAAACTTTCGAATATTTAATAATCCCTGATTTATGTATGCCTAGTACCATAAGTTTATCATGCCTCTAAGTAGAGAAATGGCTACACTTCCTATGGCAATAGTGTTTGTCTGGCTCCCTTTAATGAAATCCTATACTCTCTCCGTATCATTTATCACCTCAACTTCAATACAAAATTGTACTGCCTAGCCTAGCGTTTCTTTTAATCCTTTTAGAATGTTTCAGGACTGAAACCGCCTCTATCTCACGAGATAGAGAGGGATTCGGGGTTGCTTAAGTAAAATTCGTTCCCCCAATGCCTGTCTATCGAAACGTAAAAATCTCCATTATTCCATTGGATGATTTTTTTTCATGTGACCCATCATGAACGCTGGATCTCTAAAGGGACCGGAAAACGCCCGCCTTCCACTGTACAAACCGAGTCCTCTCTAGCATAGCGTCGGGGGAAGGTATGGGGGTTGTGAATTTGGGAACACTCAAGGCCATTCGGTCTTTTGTGATTCTGAATAAACCTATTGAAAAGAAATTTAAACGACCTTGGCCGTACCCGTTTTTTTTTATTTATTTTTTTACAAAGCAAACGTGCTATAGAGAAAAATCTATTCCGTTTACCAGTCCCTTTAGAGATCCAGCGTTCATGCCTCGACAGAAATTTTAAAATTTTCTCTCTTCGGATCTTAGCGCTATACGAGTTCTGACGTCACAGTAGCCTGCGTAAGATGCCCGGTTGTAGCCCATATTTGTGTACTTAGAGGCATGATAAACTTATGCTAGTACATTTACACCTTGAAATGCCAACAAGTATGAGACTATGTATACAACATTGTCGAAGCATCTGTTAGTCGTATAGTTTCAGGTGTTTAAGGTTAGCAGCACGAAAGTTATTGAAAGATTTGTAAAAAGTGTTCACAGTTACCAGTATAGCAACCCCTAGATTTTTTCAATTTAAAAGTCACTAAAATAAGTTATATAACATTCATTCGTTAATTTGATATCAAATTCTTTATATGCGTGCCAAGTATGATCCCTTAATTGATCGTAAACGAGGAAAGGCTTGGGTCAATTCTGTAATTGATGACTACGAAGGAATTATAGCTGATATCATGATCGCTGCTCGAAAAAATATGAAGTAAATACTTAATTATTTATAAATTAAATGTTTAATTTAATTGGATGACCTATGAATAAAAAAGAATTTCAGGGCTGATACTCACTCATACGTTCAATTTTAGTTGAATAAGTGACTAATAGACCCAACCAACAAATCTTTTGAATTTTCATAACGGCTCAGATCTCGTTCGCGGGTTTTAAGGCGAGAAAGGGATAACCCGATTGGCTTGATTTTGCCATGCGCAGAACCTGTTTTACCTCAAGAGTCAGGCTCTAATTCGCTCTAATCCAATCAGAAAAATAAGAGATTTATTTTCGTCGCTCAACGACAGATGGTAAGTACTAGAGTCAACTTCGTTAGTCACGTGACGTGATCCTATCCCGTAGATGGAGACGAGACCAAGTCAACTTGTTTATTTGTTGGTTGGGTCTATTAATAGTCAGGAAAAAGTGACTAAATAGGGGCAAAGGAAGCTATTAAAAGAGCCACTTGAAATGAAATGTTTTCATAATTATTTTCTATAATTAAAGATATTTTAAAGGTTGGTGTCGTAATTAAGCCCTATCTATGGACATAGATAGTTTCAGTCAAAAGAAAGGTCGCCCCATAAAAGTTCTACGGCGAAATTATATTAAACCATTTTGGAGCACAGCCCAGAATGCAAAGTAATCGATGTCGTTTTAAATCAAAACCAAAACATTCATTTGAATAGCCCCTTCCAAAAAGTTTGACCGCCTTGTGCATCTTGTTGTTTAAGTTCTTCACGCATGCGCACTTGGAGCTAAAAAACGTCATATCTAGGCTGTGAACTAGGCTATGCGGAGAAACTACTTCCTGTTTGTAGGAAGAACTGAACTGACTCAGACTAAGAACATTTTTTCAAAACTTTTTGGAAGGGGCTATTGGATTGATTTTAAATATTAAGTTAAACATTTGCTGATCTCCACGATTTTGGGGTTAGATCAACTGTGACGTTAAAACCGTCATACAGCTGGACGATTGAAATATATTACGTTTAACGTTGTGGTCTAACACCGAAATACTCAAAAATCCAAATAAGTGACAAATAGTAACTAATTTTTGAAAAAGTATAACTTTTAGCAACCGAATTTGAAAAAAGTGACTTAGTATCAGCCTTGGGATTTGGTTCCACTAAAAATTTAGTAGATAAAAATGGAGAATTTCATCACACGTTTTCATTTTTGGAATATTTCTTGAAAATTAGTTATAACTTTTCATACTCCTAACTTTTTCCTTGTTTTAGCCTCACGTTTAAATATTCCTACTCGGTAAATTAAGATTCACAAAATAAGCCTTTTCAATAGATCTCCACGTAATAATAGCAGATCGTTTTGCTTATGACTCGGCTTTTGTTAAATATATTGTAATGCGGTTACTTTCATTTTAAAATACAGTCATTAACAAACGGTAAATTTGAATTAATTTGGTTAAATATAATTCTGATTTTTTTTTTGAAAAAAAACGACGTCATTAAAAGCAAGTTGAAAATATAGGAATCTAACGTTAAATGTTTACAGTTTATTTGAAAAAACAATTACTTAAATTCCACTTATAACTTATTGCTAAGTATTAGATATAAAATTATAATTGCTAAAAGTAAGATCGATGTCTCCCAAATAATGGCAATATGGCCTATGAACTTAAAGTGTCTGTGAAAATATCGGCAAACCGTTGAATTTTTTTTTTAAAAAAAGTCGTTATTGACCAATACCGGGGGTAAGAAAATCGAAAGTCTTTCATTCTTTCCGGGAAAATAGTGTTAAGGCATTTTCCTATTTTTGTGTTATTCAGCCTAAAGCAAGTAGTCCACTAAGCCTTGTGAAACCGTATCGTTAACGTAACGTCACGTATCCAAATACGAACAGAAAGCCATCTGATAACGTTTCTTAAACGATGCTTTCGGACTTAGGTAATGGGCGCCCTCTTTCGGATGATTTACGAATTTAAAACGGTAACGATACGGTTTCGCAAGGCTAAGTGGACTACTTGCTTTAATCCGGCAGGTGAAAAAATGTGCCAATCACAGTGTCTTTGCTGTTGCTATGGTCGACGGTTGTAGCAAACGCAGCGGGGTCTCGGACACTCGGGAGTGGAGACTGGTGAAACGCCGGAGCTCACAACCAAGAGAGATTAAAGAGGAATCGCTTTACAGCCACGAATAATTCCTCTCTGACGCGTTTTATATCAGCTGCTGACGTCAATGATTGGGCTGGGGGGTCGAGTGACTTTTTCAAAAATAAATTCAACAGTCAGCCGACTTTTTTTACAGTCCTTTAAAATAGTTTCACTATGACCTTGAAAAATGGTTCTAGAAGTGGTGCATGGTATTGTCTTGGCTTCACTTCCATTGCGCCGAATCCCAATCAACCGAACCCGATCCCATTCGACCGAAAAACCCGCACTTTGGCGGATTTATGATTCGGTCCAATGGGACAACCCCATTGCACCGAAAAACCCGCACTTCGGGTTTTCCCGATGGAATTTAAATAAATAAAATCCCGGGAATGCAAAGATTCTATCTTTGCTAGCAAAAATTAGATTAACTTAAAACAATTTAAGACCTACGTTAAATGAACACTAGATCCAAGAATTTTCTAAATAATTATTTTAAAACTAAGTATTGTAAGAACAAAATAGTAATAAATCAGCAAAATATGACATATTAAAAAGAGACGTCCTCCTAAACAAACCAAACCTAACGTAACCTAACCAAACCTAACCTAACCTAACCTAACAGTAAATATTTGGAAAAGCCATATTATTTGAGACGTCAATGAAGATAAACATCAATATTTTGGAAAAGGCGTAACATTGTTAAATGGTTTATAAAATATTACTAACCTAGCTTAACCAGATAGTGGCGTTTCCAATTCAGTAAAAATGTATTTAAAACGCTTTCATTAAAAAACGACATTAATAGAAATTAAACTACATAGCATTTTTGGGGTCGCTATTTTCGACAAATATAGAGTCGTTTGAATTGTAAATACCAAACCCGCCGTTGGGCTAAATTCATTAAAAACATTGGCGGGATTCGGTCTAATGAGAATTCGGTCTAATGGAATTCTGCGCAATAGGAATATACCATTGTCTTGTCTTTAAATAAAATTAAATTAACTTCAGTATGATCATAGATAGCTACAGCTTATACATTTTAACACCATAATTTAAATTTTCAGAATAATGACAAGTGGGACATAGAAACCTACCCTCATTCCATTACGTACGATATTTTGCAAAAACATAAAGTTTCAGCTGAATTATACTATTCCAAAATAGTCATGTTTTCTCAACTAACATCGACTCAACGAGGGAGCTTTCTAATCAATCTTATAAATATACCGTTATGGGTATGAAAATTCGAGACAAAAGGTCAACTATTTTGAAATTTTCTATTAACCAAAACAATATTTTTGTGACATTATAGTTCTTGGGACTGCTGTTTGTGACTATATTCGTTCTATCAGCTCTGTCAAAGGGTTTTGAAAAATCAAGCATATTCGGATCTTTAGTATGGATGTACTTCGCTCCAATATTGCAAAAAAGTAATGTAGCGATACGTTTAAAGATAAGTTTAATTTCGTGAGAGTAAAAGTTGTCACTGGTTATTGAGAGCTTTTCATGAAGTGACGTAGGTGAAACGTCATAGATTTCTCGCCTGAAAGATTTGGCCCGTGCAGGTCTCTGTTGAATACAACCCTACCTCTGTTTATTGTTCTTGGCCAGATCTTTCTGTCTTAAGAACTTTCTTGAAAATTAACCCGATGCATGGTCATATAAGTCTGAGATAACTGTCACTTCATTTATATAATGTAGTGAGCGGTATGATTATTTTCTACTCTGCAGAGTTTTGCCATTGCTTTGAGACTATAGCGCAAACAACTTGACTCGTTTCAGGTTTCCCTTTAAGAATCGTACACTCCGTTTCGGCTCATTTGTTAAACATATGGGTCTTGACATCAATAGTACTGAATATCGTCGTCGCATGTTACATCACGGCTGACGTTTTCATTGGACAAAGGACAATTATAAATCATCTAGAAGACATTCTTAAAGTCAAAAATCTAAGATACCATGCCCCTGATCATATTTTTAACGTAAGTTTCTACTTATTTAGATAGGTCTCTAAAATTAAAATTTTGTATTGAAGAATATTTGCTTTTGTGTCGATAAGATTCCAAAAGGTGAGGGTTTATGGTGGTTTGTTGCATGGCTGCTTTCCAAAGATAATCGACAACGTTCTAAACACTTCAATGTACTTGAACCCCTCTTGAACATTACTTTCGCGGCCCAAAAATAGGTGTTTTGAAGAATTAAATGAAGTTGATGATATGAAAGGAGGGCTGGTTTTGCATGAAATAATGTTGCTGGCTTTTAACATGTCACATTAAATTTACACCCCGAGTTAAGATTTCTACTCTTTTAATCGTTTGACAGAAACCACAGTTACGGAGCTTAATAGGAAATAGCCTTTGTGTGTAAATATAAATAGCCTATGGAAAATCAAATGTACGTTGGAACTAAATATCTGAGAAATATTTACCAGCAGATTTTGGGTGCAACAATGTTTGGTTAGCATTAGAATACCTAGGAGTCTGGAATCAGTGCTTATTAATAAAGACATTTTAACTTCAGAGCATATTAATTCCTCACTCAAACACAGACAATGAAATTCTCAGAACCAGATATAAAGTTCTCTTATCTATGTAAAGGGATACCCTGGAAAAATTGGCGAAAGAATACGAAGCCGATATTTCGATTGGTCTGGAGTGTCTTGGGACAATTATTTGTCAAGAGTGCTCTCTGGCGAAATGGTGTTTATCACGTGGTATGAAGAAATCAAAAATATCGATGCGTATTGTAAAAAAGTGCCGAGCAGTAGTATTCGACCACGGTTTTACATGTCGCCTTTCATCGTTAAGTCTGATCTTATTGGATTTTATGTCAACAAAAATCACTCCTTTGATAATGACGTCATGGCTGGATTTAACAGATTGTAAGCCATGTTTTACCTTATTCCAAGAAACGAAATTTTAAATTATGGTCTTCTAATTTACTAATAAGGCTATTATAGAGAATGTATTGTCAATTTTGGCACGGAATTCGTGAACTATCTGCACTCAAATTCCAAAATGGCGGTCTGTCATACTGTCAATAATCGTTAACCAACGTTCTCTCAGCAGCTAGATATTACAATTTCTGTTTTCAAGTTATGTAATGCTGCACTTTTTCCCGAAACAGCGGTTGTCCAAACAACGGTTTAGCAGTACAATGTTTCATAATTATTAGTCATACCTGGTTTAAGCAGCAGTTCTCGAAACATCTAATTTGAAAAAGAAAAAGCTGTCCCTAGACAACTTTTTCTAAATCGCGCATTTCCAATGAACATGCGTTACATTGTAAAAATTTCTAATTTATAAACCTTTTCTTGTTGATTTTAGGACCCGGTACGCTGCTTCTTCTTGTCTTGGTGAAGAGGCAATAAACAGAGCTTACTGGAAGGTGGGATGCGTCACGTCAGAAAATGTGAAAGACAGGCATATAGACGACGAAGAAGAATGTAGAATCATGATGACCTTTTTCGTTATGATCCAAATTCCATCAATCGCGATTTTAACCTACGAGATAATCCGCAAACTATGCTGTCATAAGAAATGAGTTGAGAAAATTACCACTAGAGTGACCTTTGCGCTAACCTGCCTATTGGGGTACGTGGGACACTTTTGAAAACACCGGGACGGACGGACAGCTACCAAGTTTATCACTCGATGGCGTCGCCATCTCGATGCCTTGATAAGAAATGTACAAATACATGTATTCTTGAAATCAGTCAAATTTCTCGCCTTTTTTTTTAGTTCCCTTGGTTGCACCGGGATGGTGCTAAAAGCGCTTGATAAAGCTAATTAGGTCTTATATCCTATAGCGGATGAAAGGCCACTCTAGTGGTACTTTTCTCAACTCAATGGTTATAAGTGAGTAGTTTGACGTGAAGGAATATGTTTTATGCTTTCCTTTCACTAAATGGAACTTGCTGTTCTTGATACCTTAGGTAGCACCTTGTCAATTTTAAAGACACTTCGAATAAAGGCAACGTAGCTGTTGTTTGATAGACTCCATACCTTAAACTCGTTGTTTGAATATTTATGTGTTCAATAGTTTAGCAGGGATTAAGCGGCTTTATTTTTATGTACTTTATACATTAACATATATGTTTTCTTTAAAATCGTGTAATCTTATAATCAATTTCACTACAATTACATATGAGAGCTGGTGTTCTTTTTGTGACATTGTTTATAATATTTTATTTCTGAAATATCTTTAACGAATGTTGATCGCATCATTTTCTTCGTAATTCTAAAATCATTTTATTATAGCATTCATGGAGTTTAAATATGAAGATTTCAGTTCTAACTATGCATACTACGGATAATAATTACTGAATGTTTAATTTGATAAAATAAATATTTTGACGTTATTGACAAAGTTGTGCGTGATTAAGAGACATCCAAATAGTGAACTGTAAACAACTAATTCTGTGACCACTGTCTCCTCTAATATACATATAATTATATCATAAAATAATTCATGTTACAAAGAATATGGTGAGGAAAAATTTCACAGATGACCAGCTTGAACACTTGATCGCACATACAACGTATAGGATATGGATTTATAATGTTATCGCAGTAACAATTATGAATTCTTGGTAAATCAATATTTCAGTAATTTTTTTTTCGGTTCAACTAAATTTGATTGAAATTCTGTAAAATTCTGTAAAGGTTATTTAATCGAAAACTTATAGACCCAAAACAGATTAAATATTTTGAAATACTAATGAATTTGAACCTAATTTTATTAAAAGATTTGATTTTGACCAATTTTAGATACAATTTCCATTGAAATTTATGAACTAGAATAATTTAAAGAGTATCCGAAAGGCATAGTAACTGATATATTTCTCTTTCATCATCTATAGAATTTTAGTTAAATTTTGATCAAATATATTCTTACGTATTTGATATCAGTCATGCAACAACTTCACCGCTGATAGTACTACTTCCAAGATGAAAGCCAATACAGCCGCAATAATTCCGAAAATCCAGACTTGAAAAACAGTAGATAGAAATAACAAGTTCAGTGGTTCCTCCAATATCAAACTGTCAGTCTCGACGAGGTAGTATCGAGAATGAAAATTTGCATTCATCCAATGTGAAGAAAGAATACTAGTTTCAAATATCCTTTCGCAACTGTAGAAAGAACAGAAGATAACTGATAAAAACCTTGAGGAATCATAAATAGTGCTAATAATGAACTTTGTGCATGTGCTTCTTTTTAATCTCCTTTTGTGATCAAATAAATTTACTAGCATCATTTTTGTTTAAGGAAATTCAATTTATCCAAATTTTCTCTTCAAGCAAATTACCGACTTTTGTTTCTACAATAAATCTGACAGTTTTCAAAGAGTTGAATAGGAACTAGACTTGGCAAAACAACATTTTCTAACATTAAATTATTAACTGCAAATCAAAGGGAAATGTTTGACTAGTTTTTCTAAATTGAACGGTCTTTTCTAATTTGTCTCGTTTTGTTCTCGTCAAGTTTAATTTTCTCAAATACTTGTTTTTGTTAAGACTAAATTTAATATCAAAATTGGAAAATTCATATGATTTTTCTCTCACCGTATTTGAAGGATCTTATACATGTATACAGGGTGCTACACGTTTACGTGTTTTTCGATCAATTTCTAAAATTTCTATTATCTTGCTAATTACTTGGAAAACGATCATTGTTTCACGTTTTTAGTTATAAAGGCTGCGCTTTCAAGTAATGAGGAAGATTGCTTACATGTAGTCGACATTTTCTAAAACGGATCGAGGGATTTTTTTGTTGAAATACGTATGTAAAAAGAGAGGCTCGTAGGTTTTCTTTCCAACATAAATCCGCCTTTTGTTCTCCTCCAATTGATTCCATAAATTAATCAAATTAGTAGTACCACGATCCCAAAATGTTTGTGTCTGATGAATGATAACAGATTTGCCATTCGCCAAGAGTTCTGTTACATATGGATCTTTAGTACTGTTAAAGACCCATCCTCTTATTTTCCACAAAGCTGCATATGTAGCATCCCTTTTCTGAATATGTAAAACAGAAGCCGCAATTATATCTCAAGAGATAATTTACCAGAACAAAAGTAGAAACAAGAATTTCACTGGGTAATAATGAAACTTGTGATAACGGGTTTCGTTCCAGACTTGTAAATAGGGGATCCCCAGAGATTCCGTGAAATAATGAAAATTCATAATGCGTTTTTACAGTAATAAGTCTTATTGAAAAGTTCCCCGTATGTATAGCCGGGGAAATAAGATCTAGAGAAGGCATTTTTCCGACCGTTTATGCGCCTGGTGAAACGTCATTTAAAATGATCTTTTATTCTTTTACCCTTAGATCAATAGGGAGCCCTGGTACCCAAGAAATATCCGCTTCTGGGGTTTGGGCCCTAGCGGACCACAGAAATTGTCTCTATTTACAAGTCTCTTTCGTACAATCACAAAGCACACCTTTTAACAAACACATCTTTATCGACTTGACGATGTGTTGATATATCGGGAAGACTGTCACAGGCAATTACGAAAAACAGTTTCATTTATAAAACAACCTGCATACTAGGCAGGTTTTTACCATGTAATTATTATCTAATTGTTTCCAAAACTTGGCCTGATGGATTGGGGTAATTTATCGATAGAATCTTAAAATAGTACAAAACTGTTCTTTCGATTTTTTACCAACTAAAGGAGTTTCACATACCATCAATAATAGGTATATTTTAGAATTATAGGCGATCTGATTCATAACATTTGGATTTGCAACCAATTCTTCGATGTTATCAATTGTCGATGAATGTGAAGTTATAAGTTTTCCAGTAAAATTTCCCGACCACGCCCACGCCAAAACCATCGTCCCGAAAATCCAGTTGAACCGCAGCCATTTCTTCACTCCACGTTTCTCCAAAGACGTTACCGCTAAAAAGCATTGGTGGGTTTTCAGAAATTTAAATTAATGATTTCTCACACGGAGTAATTTTTCGCTTCTATATTTTCGTCCTATCTATTCTTTTCCCAAACCATACTCATCTCATCATTAGCTAAATCTGTATCGGTTGAAATTCAAAAATCACCTTAGTTTCTAGAGATGACGTTATCGATATTATTTGGCCGACAATTTATAAGCCCTAGAGACGGCTGAAATACCTTCAATCATAAATATCTCATTCTCATTAAAGTAACCTTAAATTTTTCCCATTGATTTTAATTCATTAGAATTATAGAATAGTATTGTAAAACTTAAGAAAATTAAGTTGTTAGTTGATTTAAGTTGAAAATTTAAAATAAAATTGTGAAGAAAATATTTGAGTATCTAAATAACCTAATAGGTATGTTGCCATTTCTCCCAATCCTAGGTTTACCAATTGGATTATTATAGCAAAAGTGTAAGATCCCCATTTCTTCCAAAAAAGGTTTGGGTTGACTTGGTTAGGCTAATTTTTGTCAGGTTTCAATTCAAGTTTTTTATGTTGTAACAAATAAGGTCAGGTTTTATTGTATTGGCACAATTAAGGTCAGGTTTGGCTAGGTTAGGTTAACTTACTTTAGGTCAGGTTTTATTTCGGTTATGCTAGATTAACCAAATCTAAATTAATAGTTGTTATAAAACTACTACTCTTCCCCATCCGAAAATCCTCATTGACATATTTTTAACAGATAGCTCGAAAACTTTCACTAGGCATTATTTAGATTTAAGCTATTACTATACAAAATAAAAGTTTATGTTTATGGTTCGTACGATTTCGCAAAAAATCTGCAAAGTAGATCCAGATGAACTCCGTAAAAACTCCTAAATTGTACTTCAACGATCTCATTAGTTTACTGGCAGCCATCCAAGATACTAGCGAAACTATTATCAGAGAGACAAGGTTGAAGATCCAAACTGTGTTCTCGAGTCCCTTGATGGAGAGAGTCTCTTTTGGACGCTCGTTCTTCATGGGCACGCTCGAAAATATTGAATGCGTATCGTAGTAACTTGTTGGAGTTACGTGATGTAACACTATATCTTCCTCATTTGGGAAGTAGTGGAGGAGAACCGTATCTAGTAACTTAAAAAACAAATGAAATAAAACATTAATTCAGTCTAAAACTTCAGAAACTAACATAAAAAGTTCTTGATTTTTAGGTTGCAACTATGTTTTTCTATAGGCCTGTTTTGTTAAAGCAGATGTTTATTAGATTTAAAGTGCCTATGACCGAATTATTTCTTCGAGGACTCTCTCCCCCAACAGCCTATACTTCGTCTCACCCCTATCTGACATTAAATTATGAAACACAAGAATTGAATTAAAAACTTGATTGGCGGCGGTTATTGGTTGCATAATTTTCTTCGCCAAATCGTCCATAAAAGAGTGCGTTTCTCATTTGATGCCCCGCTTGACAGTGACATGTTGCCACAGTTATTGCACGCTGGCATAAAACACCTGTTCGTTCTCCCCTGATTAAAAGACAGGACATCAACAATAACTTCCACCCAAGATAATCTGTCTGGTTCCATATACAGGTATATTTCTCTTAGCCGAACGAACGCCGCTACGGAGTTAAGAAAAATCTCTCGTGAATTTTTGCGGTCCAATCTCGTGAAAGAGCTTACGTAAAGGGACACGAGACGTTCCACCAAAGATCTACGATGTGTAAGGGACATCGACCTAATTTTGACCCCTTCAGAATATGCGCGCGGTTTGTACATTTTATATACAGTGAAAATGCATACGGACTTGGAGTGAGATTCTGAAAACACGTGGATATGCCCTTACAAAAATCTTCTTTAGAACTCTATAAAAAATTCCTTGGGAAATTTATTTAGATATCCTTAAGGGGTTCTTTGGGAAATATCTTTGGAATTTTCTTGGGAAATAACTTTGGAATTTTCTTGGGAAATAACTTTGGAATTTTCTTGGGAAATAACTTTGGAATTTTCTTGGGTAATAACTTTGGAATTTTCTTGGGAAATAACTTTGGAATTTTCTTGGGAAATAACTTTGGAATTTTCTTGGGAAATAACTTTGGAATTTTCGTGGAAAATATCTTTGGAATTTTTTGGGGATACATCTTTGGGATTTTCTTGGGAAATACCTTTGCAATTTTCTTGGGAAATACCTTTACAATTTTCTTGGGAAATATAGGGAAGATTATGGAGTTAATTAATTTAGCCCTCTAGAAACAAGGGTAGTTCTCACATGCGGAACCATATTCCAATACAGGGAGTGCAGTTCTTACATATAATAAACCATTTCAGCACTTGCCGAGCCTTAGCCTTAGGTACGGGACAAGCCTTCGTGAAACAATTCTAATTTTTTAACCATCAAGTTAATTTCTATGTAGAAAAATTTTAGCTAAACAATTTGGGTAAAAATATTTTAAGATAATTATACAGGGTGTTTCTAAAAGGTCTGGAAGAAATCAAAGAGGTTGTTCGTTGGGTCAAACTGAGTGAAAAATGTCTATGGACCTTTAGTCTAACGTGCTCCGTTGCAACGTTATGGGCCCTTGAAAATAGGCCTTAGAACAACGTAAATCGTCCGAATAGTGGAGGTAGAATTGTACCATTGACCATTTTGTTTTCCAATTTATGCATAAGCTAATGACCGAGAGATAAGAGAAATAATAAGGTTATTAACTACTAGCAAAGGTGCATAAACGTGTGCAACGGTCTTAAACTATGACCAGCTAAATGCATAGCTTTTCATTAAGGAGCGGTACGTAAACATTTCAGGTAAGACACTAAACTTTGGCCTGAACTACTTGACCTCAAAGTATGGCGTTAATACGTTTTAGATGTTCACAGAGAAGATTAAATGTGAAACGAAATTCTTTAGGAATTCTTGAGATCAATTTCCAAAGAAGGTTTAGGGTTTATTTTCCAAATAAATTCTTTAGAAATTCTTGAGATAAATTTCCAAAGAACGTCTAGGAAATACTTTCCAAAAGAAATGCGATAGGAATTATTGAGATAAATGTCCAATGAAGCTCTAGGGTTTATTTTCCAATGAAATTCTAGAGATGAATTTAAAATGGCCAGATATATTTGCAATTATGCTAAAGTTACCACAAGAAGATAATCAACATGTTAATTATCTCCTTGTGGCTTTACACATAATTATCTCAAAATATTTTACCCAAATTGTTTAGCCGCAGCCTCGGAGATACCTAGGCCCGTGCCTATCGCGAAGCGAGATTTTTTTTTAAATAATTTAGTTTACCGTGTTTTCTCGCTCGGAGGTGCTTTTAGTATAGTAAAATAATAACAAGTTTAGCCTCGTGACCCCGTCGACTGCTACAATATTAGGGCAAGGCAAAGACGTAGAGCGGTGAAGCCGAGGTCGCGGATAATTAAAAAATGTTTTAGAAAATTTCCGAAGACCTTTATTAAACAATCATGCCAAAGAAGTTAAGGTTAAAAAATGAAAGGTTATGAAGGAGTAAAAAAAATCCTCTTATGATAAAATAAAACTGTGAACTAGCAACTTCAAGAAGTTTTGTTTTACTAAAAAACGGCAATGTTAAAATCTCATAATTACCTCTCCGAGTGACGTATGTCACGTGAGAGGTATTACACCGGCCGTGTCTGTCTGTGTGTGTGTGTGTGTGTGTGTGTGTGTGTGTGTGTGTGTGTCTGTCTGTCAGACCCCACGTGACCGCGTTCGCAGTTTGCGTATCGGAGCAAACGTGTTCCCAATTTCCGTACTGCATTGACAGTTCACGGAAATTTGGGTTTGTCTCTTCTGGCTATTCTACTTGAGTTCCAACACCACCAGCTTTGGTTTTCGTCCACTCCACATGGACACTAGTCTGTACGTGCTTGCTTCCAAGCACCACCAACTTCTGTTCTTCGTCAATTTCACATTGACACCAGCTTCTATGCACCACTATCTTCTGTTCTTCGTCAATTCCACATTGACACCAGCTTCTATGCACCACCATCTTCAGGTCTTTGTCCATTCCACATGGACGCCAGTCAGTCCATTCTGGCTTCTCTTCCTTCGTCATCGTTTGGTTTCAAGATATACGCGGCGAGCGGCTAGGGTTACGAGAAACGTCTAGCCTCCCAATGGCAGGGCTTCCACCATCGGTTCACGCGAATGCGTTTTTATCTATTATTTGGTTTTAAGATATACGCGGCGATCAGCTAGGGTTACGAGAAACGTCTAGCCTCCCAATGGCAGGGCTTCCACCAAAGGTTCACGCGAATGCGTTTTTATCTATTATTATAATGGAAACGGATCGTATATATACCCCAAAATTTGAAGAAAGCGGGCAAGAAGGGTACCCTTCATTTTAAACGTCAATATTAGCAAAGTTTCGAAAGATATTATGAACAACTTTATTTTAAACGATTTAACTATTTTTAAAGTTATTTACTGGCGATTAAAATAATTAAAAATAATTATATTTATTTAAATATTAAAGATAAACCCAAGTACCGAAGTCGTTAAATCATTGCCTCCTATATCTATCAAGGCCCGTGCATTGCGTTATATTACGTACATTGTCTCTTATATCTTTTTAGGCCCGTGCATTGCGTTATATTTCCTACATTGCCTCCTGTATCTATCTAGGCCCGTGCATTGCGATATATTTTTGAGAACAACAACCAAAATGGGAAGCTCCTCTCAGAACCATAATAATTTGTTTTCTCTGTTATATGAAATGAAAATATGGATAATATTTTCGGCAATTCGATTTGAATGGCTCTTTCTGATGTATCTTTCTCTCAGCACTGTTCATAATGGACAGGAACGTAGAGATTCGAGACACTTGGAATTACGATAGTGTTTCAAATCCTCTGTAATGAGGGCTTAACGACTTGGAGTGACTGGAAAGATAGATACACATCCTATTTTTTAGTTGTACCATGCGTACCACAATGTTGCCAGGCGTTTATTGAAGGATGCTTGGGTACTTGGTACAGACTGTTACGTCTACCAAGTTTCCTAGCATCCAAGAATAAATAGGATTCATAGAAGCCAGTGTTATGGGCATGTCATGGGTCAAGTCGTTAAATATATCGACGCAGTTAAATAGCTGATGGCATTATTTTATCCACTTTCTCATTGCGTTTCGAGTGGAAGTTCAACTTTGGCACGGACGACAGATGGCGCTCTTAACCTTCTACCCCCAAAAATCGCTGTTGTCTGCTCGTTTTCCCCTGCCGCGTTTTTTCGTTATAAACTTATGGTTTAACGAACTGTTAAGATAAAATTTCATATTTCCTTAGACAGATAAGCTTCTACTCCTTTCATCTTACTCCCAGTTAGATTTAACCTTGTTAAAACATAATCAGATGAATTTGAGTTATAATGTTTAGGAGTGATAGAGACATTTTTACCGATGTCTAGAGATGTTAAGCTTAAGCGAAATTGTTTTACGATTGAATAAAAATACCGCTTCCAGTAGTGGGTTTATAGTACTCCTTGTTTGTGTAAGATTATTGTAGCTGTAGAGCGTTGTTGCTGTTTAGTTTATACGCCCCCTAGGCCTATTTGTGAAAGACCTTTTTTACGCACTTTTATCATTCTTTATTTGAAAAAAGTGTTGGCAATGTATATTTTTTAAATATGACGGAATTGCTGTTGGTATGATAGCGCCCTATTCGAGAAAAAAACCTTTTTTTAAACAGTTGATTCATTCTTTGATAGAATTTCGAAGGATGAAGTTAAGTGTTAAATTTGCTCGATTAATTTTGTTCGGCAAATAGTATAATTAAGCCTTACGTATTACTGAAGGAGATTGATTTTGCCAACCTGTGTGAGTATTTAACTGATTAATAAGTAAATGGAGGAAGATAATAATTTAAGTAAAGAGGAAATCAGAAAACGAAAGGCAAGGGAAAGAATGAGGGCAAAAAGGTCAGATCCTGAATTTAGGAAACGAGAAAATGAAAGGAGAAGAGCGTTAGCCGCGGAAAAAAAGGCTGTTTCTGGAACAGGTTCTAGCACGCAAAATGTTGGTCCTACCACGAGGCCAGTTGGCCATGATCGTACGAAAGATAATGCATTAAATAAATGTTCTATTGAAAGTACTGTAGGCGTAGGCATATCTATTAATAAGGAACCCAATAATGTACAAAATGTTAATGCTAATATTAGTGAAATCATCGAAAGCGATGAACAAGTACGAGCCTAGCTTATGTGTGATTGGGTTGTGGCTTCCATGTTTTG
Source organism: Phalangium opilio (assembly GCF_054372755.1). NCBI lineage: Eukaryota > Metazoa > Arthropoda > Arachnida > Opiliones > Phalangiidae > Phalangium > Phalangium opilio. Next base: position 224,090 of record NW_028324243.1, read on the forward strand.
GGGACATTTGCTTTTTGTGTGGCGATGTATGATTCAGCTTTGATATGGACAAATGTTACAAGTCATACTGGTAGACTAAGAATACGGTTGAGGTATAGCAAGAGAGTAGAGTTTCCCCAGCAATTGAGAGATATTGAAAAGGCTTGAACAATTGACTATTTTAAAATTGAATTCCTGCACTTGCAAAGAATTAAAAAAAGCGATAGATGCATATATTTAGGTTGTTTAAGGGGTAGTGATAGTCATCTCCACTCGGAGAGGTAATATTTTGGCTTTCCCAACTTGTTTTGTTGTCAACACAATCTAACCAAAATATTCAATCAGGAATGTGTGGAGGGGCTGGAATGGCTAAGGGGGCTTTCGTTGTACCCTTTATGGTGGAAACATAAGGCGAATCCTTTTTTTTTTTAGAAGTGTAGCTCCTCCCCCTACGTCTGTTTAGCTGTCTACCGAAGGCGAAAAATGTCATGACTCGTTAAACAAGACGGCCCAAGGGCTCATAATAGTAGCCATATCGTACGAGTGAATAGCCCCTCTATACCCTACCCTAATGAGTGGATAACCCCTCTATACCTTACCCTAATGAGTGAATAGCGCTATCTTTTTCAATGCTTAAATGATTTACCGTGCATAAAATCAGAGTGAATAGCCCCTCGATTCCCTACTCTAAACAGTGATTAAATTATGACCGTATAAATTTACTTATGCTGTAATTCTAATATTCCGGCGAATCGAAGAACAGATAGTTTTTAGTGATAATCCCCTCGATGAGTTTACAACATAGACTTATGCCGATGCACACTTATCGCATCTTATAAATTTCTAACAAGGACTTATGCCCAGAAACTTTTGAAAGAGAAAGTTTAGTTATAGTGATTACGCATTTTAGTGATTATCCCCTCGAATTACCTTTAGCAATGCTAAAATGATCAAACGCATAACGCTCATTTAACACTATGTTAGCTCTATCAAAAACCAACATTTGAATTAACCGCCAAAACGTTCCAGTCAAACATAACGGGGAAAATCGTTATCTATTTAATTAGCACATACATAAAAAGAAAATAAATATAACAAGTTGGGAAAACCAAAATATTACCTCTCCGAGCCTACTTACAAACTTATATACCCAGATATGGAAATGTTTCTTTTTTTATGAACAAATACTGAAGTTAATTTTATGAAATATTAAAGAGGTATACAAAGCATAGCGAATATACTGTAAATCAGATGACATTTTACATCCAATAAGGATACACTTGTACACATTAAAATCATCCGATGGGGGGAAAACGGGAAATGAAGAGATAAAACTTTGCAGGGATATTACCTTTACGTGTTTGTAAAGGCCCAATTTTCTACTCCTCAACTGTATGCACTCTATGTTCAAAGCCAGATTCACAACAGGGTTGCCGTGTAAACACTATCCTCTCGTTTCACCTCAACGATTTTCTTAGTTTGTAAACATTACTCTTAACGGTACATAACACCAAAGCTTATTTGTGGCTACACGCACTGAAAGTAAATGCGCACCATATAACGCATGAAAACACGAAGCTATAATCCGATTACGATCAGACCTTTCTCTGATCTGGGCTTCGTTCAGCAGAGCTCACCAAAAAAGACAGCGGATTTTGGAAAACGTTAACCGGCGAGCTCTGTCGTCATAGCTGTTATGTCCTTGTTAGATCATTAAGAGTCAGGGTTAAAATTAGAGACAATAATAATAATACGTCAAGCTTCTCCGGTCATCGGTGTTTTAAAAATTACGCTAGCGCAATAAAGCGTGCAAGGTACCAAGGCTTAACAAAAATTGTATGATAACATATTTATAGAGATAGAGAAGAACAACTTTTATAATTAAAATTAACATGTCTCTTATAATTCTCGCGTGATCAACTGGTTTCACGCCAATTAAATAGGTATAGTCCCATCAGAATCAGCAAGAGCTATTTGTAATAATACCGCCATGTTTTTACAGCCAAGCTGAGAACTACGAGTTTTACGTCACGTCATCCAAGAACCCGACTATTTTCTTTGGTGACCGCGCTGAGCACCGTGACGTTAAAATTCAAAAAACAAAATCCCCTTCTGTTCGACACTGCTAACAGCGCTGAGCTCTGCTGAACGCGGCCAAGATTTTCACCATGATGGTTTATTCAATTATAAAATCTAAGCCTGATTATTTAAAAGTGTATTTTACTTTCGGCCCATTCTGAACCGTTAATGTCTCTGCATTTCAGAAACGAGAACCAAACCCAAGCGTTTACTTTTGGGTTCACTAGGCCTATTGACAAATAAAATTTCATTTGACCGACATAGTATCGTTCTTCTTGGTATCAATAATGAAAGGATTATGCTATAAACAGATGTAGTATAGCTTAAGTAATATATAAACAGCCATTTCAAATAATAATATTAAAAAACATCCTTGGAATATCAAAACGAAACAGAGCTTTAAAGCTACCAAAGTACTAAATGCATCGTAACTACGAAAAAGATTTCCACATATTCACTTTATATTATGGAAAAATGGAATATTAAGGTTCTGTAGGATTTCTTAACACATCAAAACAAAGCGAACTGCTAACGCGGCGCACTAGTGTGACAACGGACAGACATACACAGACAGAAAAATAGACTGCTTTTTAACTCTTTCCGTATTAATTTTGAATCGAGAAACAAGATTATCTTAAATATTAAAATAAATATAATTAATATAATTAATATTTAATATTTTCTTCGTTAGTTGTTCGTCTTATTGAGCGTTACATCGTTTTTAAAAAGAACAATTAAACATTCTCGAGAGACTTGACTAATATTGGCGTTTGAAATGAAGCATACGCCGGTTGCTTCGCCTTACTCAAATAGGTAGTATATAAGGGTGTCGAACAACAGTTAAAAGCAAGAACAACCGCAAATGCGAAAACCTTTGGTAGAAGATCCTACCCTAGGGAGCGGCTAGACGTTTCTCGTAACTCTAGCTGATCGCCGCGAATGTCTTAAACCAAACGATGACGATGGAGTAGAAGCCAGGTTTACAGACTGGTGTCCATGTGGGATGGACAAAAACAAAGACCAGAAGATGGTGGTGTTAGAAGCCAGGTGTACAGACTGGTGTCCATGTGGGATGGACAAAAATAAAGACCAGAAGATGGTGGTGTTAGAAGCCAGGTGTACAGACTGGTGTCCATGTGGAATGGACAAAGAATAGAAGATGTTGGTGGTGTTTAGAAGCCAGTAAGTACAGACTGGTGTCCATGTGGAATGGGCGAAAGACTTGAAGATGGTGGTGTTTAGAAGCCAGTAAGTTCAGACTGGTGTCCATGTGGGGTGGACAAATGAATAGAGTTGTTAGACAGGCAATGGAGTAATAGCCTGTAAGTCGAATACAATTTCCGGGACTGTAAATGCGGTCTGGAAATTGAATACACGTTTGCTCCGATTTGCAAACTGCGAACGCGGTCACGTGGGTGTAACAACGGACAGACAGACAGACACGTCGAAATTAGAACCTCTCCGTGACATACGTCACTCGGAGAGGTAAAAACCCCAAACATACAAATTCATAAGTATCCGACCCCACAGATAAAAATTCAAAAATATCCGATCCCACAGATTAAGAGGTACCCCACCCCACATCACCCCGACATTTTAGAGATAAAAATAAATCGTAAAAAACTGGGGGTGTCTATCAAGTCTCTATAGTTCAGTGGTTAGAATGTCCGTCTGCTGCGCCAGCGATCCGGGTTCGATTCCCGGGTCTGACCTGAAAAAATTTTAATTAAAATTAAATCGCTAACCGAGCCCAGTAACCCCTATGGGTGGGTTGTGGTAATATAAAGTTCCTTTTAAGCTAAAATCTGACGATAACGAAGCGACAACCCCGGCCACTACTACTACTACTACTACGGACGGCTCGGGTCAAACTAAGAGCCTATCGTATACTACGATATGGCTAAAAAGGCATGGCAGAAGTGACCTTTTAGATTTTTTAAAGTTAAATGCGCTGATTCGCCGCCGTTCGCGTTCATATTCGATTCTCTCAGCCTAGGCAGAGGACCTAGGGTAGAGGGTAGAGAATTATAGCAAACAAGTTTTTTTGGCAGCCAATGAATGAATGAAAATAATTTAAATGGTAAATACGATTTTTACGTCAGGCTATGACGTCACTAGCGTAAATTAAGCCACGCCAATTGCTTCTAAGATCATTTCACGCCGACTAGTATTTGACCTTAGCCATTCCAACCCTTCCATACATTCCTGATTCAATAAATAATAAATAGCCCCTAAAACAATTACGTTAATTTAAGGGTGAAACCTTTCTCTTTCATAATTTTTTCATAATTGGCCCCTAAAACATCACCGACAATTTATGGAAGACCCCCTTTGCAACTGTAATAAGAGCGCCATCTAGTACACATATTTCCTCTATGAAACTGGATATTTCCCCGCATAAAAATCGATACGCAGGGGCCTAGGTATCTCGGAGGCTCCGGTTTAGCTAAAGTTTTCCTACATAGACATTGACTTGATGGCTAAAAAATTAAAAACGTTTCACGAAGGCTTGTCCATTGAGTTCTAATATATTTATTTCTAGAGTTTTTGTTGAATTTCCTCCTCGCGTACTCGATTCGTCGAATTTCATTATTTTATCATTAGTCGGTAGCGCCATCTGTCGCCTTACGTGAGAAGCTTAAAAGAATTTCCCACGATTTTTCGGGAAAGCGCCGCGCAAAATCGCCGCAGCTTGAGTTTGAAAATTAGGCTTAGGAAGAAGTAAAGCGCGAAATATGAAAGTTAGGTAATTGAAAAACAGTAAGTGGAGCCTAATAAATAAAATTTGATATTTAGTAAATGGAATATTGATCAATTTTTTATTAAATGCGTGTTTTTACTTGGGAATTATATGTTATTAGTTATTAAAGTAACACATAATGTGAAAATGTATTAAATTTTAAAATGGGTCGAAAATGCTCAGTAGAAAAGTGTGTCAACACTGGTAGAAATAAAACTGTTTTGTGACATAAGTGTATACGTATAGAAAATTAATAAATATTTAGATAGTTCAACCCTTTTTGAACTGTACCATTAAGATTCCCTACAAAAAATTCGGAATTACCAAAAAAATGGTGTCAGGCCATTAATGGAATTGAATGGACTCCAAAAAAAGATATTTGCGGTGATCATTTTTGTCAAGTTGACTATCACGAAAGCTCAAAAACACATATACTATCGGTTAATGCAGTTCCTTCTCTGTTTTTACTCGAATCTAGCAATTTACTTCCATTATCATAGCGGTTTCTAAACATTTCCTATTAAGAAATTATAGCAGACGCCATAGTAACAAATATGTGTTTTTAAGTGAAATAGATGGCGCCACCACCTAATGATATAGTTATCCGTTCGTCCCATAATTTCAAAAACGATGGTCGCGAAAACCCGATATCCAAATAGAACTCAAGAAGGATATATGTTCTGAACTCAATTGGCTTGTCCCGTAGCTAAGGCTCAGCAAGTGCTGAAATGGTTTTTTGCTTTGGTGCTGCCATCTATGGCAACACCAAAGGTATCAGCTCTTTAAAACGGACAATTTTGGTGTTCACAAGCCCCTCCTTTTTTTGGTGTTTATAAAGGCCCGTTCAGACGACACTCTTTTTCCCGCTACGCTCGCTGTGCTGGGCTCATCAGATTTTCTGGGTTCACCAGCCTCTAGAAAATGCGCTGTTCACACGGACAAATTTTCTCATTCTTGATCTCGGAAAAGCGAGAAAAAAAGTTGAAAAATTTCAACTTTTTTTCTCTCTTTGCTCGGCACAGCCAATAGAGTGCTTCCGATAATGACGTCACTCTTTGTTGTGTAGTACGCCACTCTGTGGAAATGTGTTTTCTTCGGTTTCACTAGTTCGAATCTCTTGAAATTTCAGTTAGAGGTATATTGAAGGGATTTAAATTATCGTGCAAAGTTTTAAAATGATTAGCTGTTTTCCTAACATTCACTAAAATTTTGTTTGTGAACAATCACAACCTAGGAAATTTTTAAGAACTATTCGTTTTAAAACTTTGCACGATAATTTAAAACCCTTCAATATACCTCTCACTGAAATTTTAGTGAAAACACATTTCCACAGAGTAGCAGAGTGTCGTCTGAACGGGCCTTTAAGCCGGACCGCCGCTATTGGACAGGACGACTGTTGCTATGGTTCCTACCTTTTCCTTTACCCAATCCCCAGTGTCTCTCTTGTTTACATTTTTTACCTCTCCGAGTGACGTATGTCACGGAGAGGTTCTAATTTCGACGTGTCTGTGTGTGTGTGTGTGTGTGTCTGTCTGTTGTTATTGACTTACACCCCAGGGGACCGCGTTCGCAGTTTCCGAATCGAAGCAAATGTGTTCGCTATTTCCGGACCGCAATCACAGTTCCCGGAAAATTCAAAACTTGAGGCTATCCACAATTCGACTAGTCACTATTATTTCATCTGACTAGTCAATCGTCCATTCCACATGAACTCCAATCTGTATTCATTGGCTTCTAACACCACCATCTTCTGGGCGTTGTTTTTGTCTATCCAACATAGACACCAGTCTGTACTTACTGGCTTCTAACACCACCAACTTCTGGTCATTATTCCCACATGGACACCAGTCTGTACTTACTGGCTTCTAACACCACTATCTTCTGGTCTTTGTTTTTGTCCATCCCACATGGACACCAGTCTGTACACCTGGCTTCTACACCACCATCTTCTGGTCTTCGTTTTTGTCCATCTCACATGGACACCAGTCTGCACACCTGGCTTCTACACCACCATCTTCTGGTCATTGTTTTTGTCCATCCCACATGGACACCAGTCTGCACACCTGGCTTCTACTCCATCATCATCCTTAAGGTTAAGACATACGCGGCGATCGGCCAGGGTTACGAGAAACGTCCGGCCTCCCAATGGCGGGGCTTCCACCAAAGGTTCACGCAATTGCGCTGTTCTTATCCATAGCTGCGATTCGAAATCCTTATATACTACCTATTTGACTAAGGTGAAGCAACCGGCGTATGCTTCATTTTAAACGCCAATATTAGTCAAGTCTCTCAAGAATGTTTAATTGTTCTTTATCAAGACGATGTAACGCTCAATAAGGCGAACAACTAACGAAGAAAATATTTAATATTAATTATATTTATTTTAATATTTAAGATAATCTTGTTTCTCAACTCAAAATTAATACGGAAAGAGTTAAAAAGCAGTCTATTTTTCTGTCTGTGTGTGTCTGTCCGTTGTCACACTAGTGCGCCTAGTTAGCAGTTCGCTTTGTTTTGATGTGTTAAGAAATCCTACAGAACCTTAATATTCACTTTTTCCATAATATAAAGTGAATATGTGGAAATCTTTTTCGTAATTACGATGCATGTAATACTTTTGTAGCTTTAAAGCTCTATTTCATTTTGATATTCCAAGGATGTTTTTTAATATTGTTATTTGAAATGGATGTTTATATATTATTTAAGCTATACTACATCTGTTTATATCATAATCCTTTCTATAGTCATTTCAAGAAAAACGCAACGATGTTGGTCAAATGATTTGTTATTTGTCAATAGGCCTAGTGAACCTAAAAGTAAACGCTTGGGTTTGGTTTTCGTTTCTGTAATGCAGAGACATTAACGGTTGAGAGTGAGCCGAAAGCTAATACACTTTTAAATAATTAGGCTTAGATTATATAATCATGGTGGATACCTGGGCCGCGTTCAGCAGACCTCAGCGCTGTTAGCAGTGTCCTACAGGACGGGATTTTGTTTTAGAATTAGACGTCACGGTGCTCAGCGCTGAGCCAGCGCGGTCTTCAAAGAAAATAGTCGGGTTTTTGGAAAACGTGACGTAAAACGCGTAGTTCTCAGTTTGGCGAAAAAACATGGAGGAAATAATAGGTCTTGCTGATTCTGATGGGATTATAGCTATTTAATTGGCGTGAAACCAGTTGATCACGCGAGAATTTTAAGATACATGTTACTTTCTAATTTTAATTATAAAAGTTGTTGTTATCTATCTCTTTGAATATGTTATCATACAATTTTTGTTAAGCCTTGGTACCTTGCACGCTTTATTGCGCTAGCGTCATATTTAAAACACCGATGACCGGAGAAAAGCTATGATGACAGATCTCACCGGTAAACGTTTTCCAAAATCCGCTGTCATTTTGGGGAGCTCTGCTGGACGCAGCCCAGACCAGTGAAAGGTCTGATCGTAATCGGATTATAGCTTCGTGTTTTCATGCTTTTTATGGTGCGCATTTACTTTCAGTGTGTGTAGCCACAAATAAGCTTTGGTGTTATGTAACGTTAACAGTCATGTTGACAAACTAAGAAAATCGATGAGGTGAAACGAGAGGATAGTGTTTACATGGCAACCCTGTTGTGAATATGGCTTTGAACATAGAGGGTATACAGTTGAGGAGTAGAAAATTGGGCCTTTACAAAAACGTAAAGGTAATATCCCTCCAAAGTTTTAGCTCTTCATTTCCCGTTTTTCCCCCATCGGATGAATTTAATGTGTACAAGTATATCCTTATTGGATGTAAAATGTCGTCTGATTTACAGTATATTTGCTATGCTTTGTATACTGCTTTAATATTTCATAAATTTTAACTTCAGTATTTGTTCTTAAAAAAAGAAACATTTCCATATCTGGGTAAGTAAGTTTGTAAGTAGTCCTCCTCGGAGAGGTAATATTTTGGTTTTCCCAACTTGTTTTTACCGTGTTATTATTATGTCGAGCGGCTCGAGCCAGAGGGGTAATCTATTCAATATTTGATCTAGTTCAATTAATTTTAAAATGAACATATAACTAAATAAACTTCATCTTGGTGCGCAAATCCTTTAACAACAATTATGTATAAATTGATCGTGTATTGTGGCCAAAGGGAGGTCTAGAAGTAAGCAAGCAAAGGCTTAGCGTCGTTGAGTCCGAGTCTCCTTAACACTTAGAATCATTAGAATTACAGACCTATTTATATCCTCAAAAACCATTCTGATTACAACAGTATTGCTTATTTACCATTCAAATGTCGTTGTCGAAACCACAACAACGGGTTTAACATTAAAGGTGATTCAATCTGGAGTCTAGCTGTCTAAGACATTCAGTAAAGAAATATGAAGCCTGTAATATGTAACACTATTATGAATACGTAAGGAGTATTCCTACTAACATTAATGGTGAATCAATCTGATTATGACAACTAGGACATTCAGTAATGAAAAGATGAACGTAAAAACACCATTGTGTAAAGGTAAGCATTGTTTAATACAACGTTTACAAAACCACTGGTTTTTTACAGACATTCACGATGAATCTATGCATGGCTAAATTAACTAACATTAACATGTTTTTCTACTAACGGTAATGGTGAATGAATCTGATTATGATCGTATTAATTAAATTCGTAGGTTGGCTTAATTTTCAACTAATGCTGGACAACATAAAATTTCATCTTAAAATATATGAACCTAATATCTGAAAATATGAATTTAATAATTCCTTTTGGACTTGGTTGAATTTTTTTAAATTTTCAAATCTCTGTGAACTCAAATTAATAATGTGAGCTAGAAAATGTTTACGTTCGAAATCATTAGTCTTTAAATAAATAATTTCAATCGTTATGACATGAGTAAGATATTATGTTTCTTTTAAATATAAAAAGGCAAAACAATTACATGGATAAAGGATACACGTGGGAAAGTTTGTTTTCACACTTAGAGGATAGGCAACTCCCCTAGCGACTTATAATTATTTAACTTTATATAAATATGTTTCATTGACTTAAATTACATTGGTAAAAATTATTAGGTAGGTAGCGCTTTCAATTTTCTAATCTAATTGCAGAGTTGAATTGTAAACTCGATCAAAATTTTTCAAATATTTTTTAATTAACCATAAATTTAACAACGTGTGGCAAATTACTATTAATTTAACTTTGAAAATACGTTTGGTTAAAATAAGGACGTTAACTTAATAGAATTTTCTAGTCAAATTACAGATTTGAATTGTAAAGTCGATTAAAATTTGTCATATATTTTTTTAATTAACTGGGAACGCTTCCTACCATGATAAAACTGAACAACGCGGCTAAAAGTTTCTAGTCCAAAATACAAATTCAGTTTCCTAGTATTATAATTGAAGTTCCTTAAAACATAGCCCACTCGATCACGCGCGTCCGTGAGTGCGAATCGAGTGGGCTATGTTTAAAATAATTTTTTCGGGAGCCGCCCTATTTCAAAAGGGTGTATTTTATATACGGCATCACTAAACCTAGGTGAACAATGGCGGGGACAATTCCAAGTTCAGTTTCCTAGTATTATAATTGAAGTTCCTTAAAATAACTAGGAGAACAATGGCGGGGACCAGTCCGGGGACCATTTTATTATTTCGGACACTAGGGGGGAGGGGGGTCTCTGCCGCAGGCTGGGAAATAAGGATATTTTTTAAACTAGTCCTTGGGACCAGTGACCCCCTAGTGTCTGAAATAATAAACTGGTCTCAGGACTGATCCCCACCTTTGTTCTCCTATAGATTTGCAATTAATAAACTGGTCCCGAGGACCAGTAACCCCCACTTTTAGAATTAAAAAACTAGTCCAAGCAATTAATAAACTGGTTTTGGACCAGAAAAAATCTGCTATTTCCCAGACTGGTCTCTGGTCCCAAGGACTAATTTAAAAAATATCCTTATTTCCCAGACTGATTTGTAACGAAAAGTTTCACTAGTGCCACCGTGCGGAGAAAACGCGAAGCTTGATCTAAAGGAGACAAATAATGGCAGGTCTATAGCATAGTAACAACGGCAGAGTATGTGACGTTTAAACTTATAATTTAGTGCCAAATGAAAATAAGTACTCGAAATTTCTTGGAATGGATGAACCACAATTTTCAGGAGAGAATTTGGTCAAAAATGGTAAGTGTTGAAAACTTAATTACCCTAATATTAACCAAATTAGACTGTAAACACTTAAGCCTTGGTCATAACATGAAGATTATAAAAATTGGTAATACTGTTTTCGCTTTGTTTAGTACCTGTTGCTCTCTCTCTTGACAAAATCATGGACTATATTGGAAATGGGAAGAATTGCTTAATACAAGAAGAACAAAAACTAAGAAAAAATCATATTAATAGCTTTGGCGTTTCTGGAAAATCAAAAGAATTTTTAACTAAGTTATATTGAAGCTCTAGTTCTTCAAAATTCAGGATTATCGGGAAGAGCCGCACAAGGTTAAATTGGACCTGAGTGACAGCAATGAATTCGTGGTAGTTTGTTCTTGCCCAGCAGGAGGAGGAGGAGGGTTTTCCAAGCATTGCATAGCTGTCCTACTAGGTTACTACTCGTAAACAGGGAAGATAACCTTCCGACGCTAACCTGCACTGACGTAAAACAAACTTGGGGCTAACTAAAAAAATCAGTTCAAGAAATGCACAAGGGCGTTTTTTTTTGGTTCCTTTCAAGTTTCAAGTGACGAGCTTGGGCTGAAATAGCCTTACAGCTTCGAAAATATATATTCTCATTGATAAACTGTGTTGCATTACAGCTCCCACGTACAAACTAGTGCATTTTGAATAAAAAAAACATTCCGTAAATCACTAATGGGAAGTACAAATTACGAATCAGCCTTACAAAAGCACATAGAACCCAGTGAAAATATCTTAAGTCACGTCAGAAAAGACAACAGGAAGAAGGAAGCGAGGAAAAACTGAACTGAAAGCCCTATCAAGAATGATAAAAATAGATTTCAATGTGGTAAGAGAGACAGCGTGATGTTGTTCTTCAATATTATGCTGGACAGAGTGGATTTCACGCAGCTCAATTTAGATGCAAACATTGCTATTAGTTTAAATTCACTAACCGATGAAGAGAAAGATTTCTCATGGGGCGGTGAATGAAATGCTAAGTTTTAGTGGGGAAATGTAAAGCCCCGCCCATTGACATGGGCGGTAACCACTGGATATTTTACTTCCAACAGCGACACGTAGATGGCGCGAAAATCTACTCTTTGGCGCGAAATTTAGAAAGCTTTGTTTTAGAACATTGGTGTTGCTATAATGTTAGTTCAAATCTTCATAAAATAAAGACTAACAGTTTTCTAGTAGCTACTTTGTTTCCGGGATAATTTTTCTCTGAATTTTTGCAGTTAATTACAGGATGAGGAGAGTAGTCTTTGTAAAGTGCGGCGCTTGGAGTCAATTTAGGTACCAAAAATGTAAATAATCACGATAATGAAACGGACTGAATGCATGTTAAACTAGTTTTATTATGGTCTTAACTTTGCATTAATATGGCCAAAGCAAAACAAGTTTAACATACATTCATTGTATTTCGTAATCGTGATTATTTACATTTTTGTTTTTGTGCTTGCCTTCTTTTGGCAGACAAAAGGTATAAGCTTATAAACGGACAATTTTTTTCCCTCTTTTCTCCCTTTTCGCCCCTCTTTTTTCCCCTTTTTGTCGTGCAAAAGCCCGCCTTTTTTGGTGTTTATGCGTTTACCCGCTATAGCGCCCAGCACCATAAGAAGCTGTAAAAGAGACCCACATTAGGCTTGGGATCCTAGAAAAAGAGACCCACATTAAGCTTAAGATCCTAGATAAAGAGACCCATATTCGACTTGGAGCCCTCCATAAAAAGTGTTCCAGATGAAACTAAAAGATCAACACTAAGTTACTTTACTTATAATAAAGCACCGACACTGCAATCGGAATTTTCATAAAAGGACGCAAGGGGATCGGATCCTAGAAAAAGAGACCCACATAAGGCTTGGGATCCTAGAAAAAGAGACCCACATTAGGCTTGGGATCATAGAAAAAGAGACCCACATTAAGCTTAAGATCCTAGATAAAGAGACCCATATTCGACTTGGAGTCCTTCATAAAGAGTGTTCCAGATGAAACTTCAAGATCAACACTAAGTTACTTTACTTATAATAAAGCACCGACACTGCAATCGGAAATTTCATAAAAGGACGCAAGGCCCCCAGTCCACCGATGGACTTTAAAGAAAGTCGTTCAAACTTCATTCGTTTCAAAGTGAAATTTACAGACGAATAATTCTCCCTTTTAGCAAAAGCGCATAGAAAACCAGAAAGTGAAGAACGAGAAGCCTAAACCGCAACGTGAAAAATGAGTTCCCCCATAGTCGATTCAAGATTTCCGTCCCCCTTACAGAGCGACGGGAAGAGTTGGTCTTATGCCGCGGCGGAGAGTTACTTTCGCGTAGTTTTACACAAGGTACATGCGTAAGTTGGCTCGAAAATATAGTTCACTTATTTCTTTATTTTCTTGTCGTCTGCTATAGTTTAATTCAAAGGCTTAATATAATCTAGTCACTTAGGTAGTCGGGAATCGGCACATTTGTCAAAATGTCAGATTTGAATTTAGCAAACATTTTAGAAAGCTACGAAAAGGATCACTTTTTCCTGATTGATAAAGACGGAAAACTTAAAGGTGCATGAAAAACAATATCAAAATTCAATTTAACGAAACTTGAAAATTCCACGACGATTGAACCGAAAGAGCGCTAAAGAACAACCGTTAAGCCTAGTTAAGCAGCCGATTTCTCAATAGTATTCCCACCATCCCCAGGAGCCGCTACCATCGCGAACTACTTTCCGCTTGTCACGTGACATTAACGATGACCTAATATATCTCTGATTCGATTGGTAGTTGAAAACGAGGCTCACCAACCACCCATTTGTATCCCCCCTTGCTTCTCATTTTACACGAATACCGTTGCTAAAGGCTGGAAAGGTTTAATATTCTTCACTTTCTGATCTATGCGCTTTTGCTTTTAGCAGTATATTTTATATCTATTGTATCAACTCTGAAGTAAAAATATTGCTGTGGGGCTAATTCTAGGCGGTGGTTGTATATTTGTATATGAGTACAATCATTGAATAATTTTATTTCCAGTCACATATTATACTACAAGTATCAATTTTGCATTAAGAAAGCCATTTATAGTAAATGTCCCATCCCGTTGGATAGAAATTTATTTTAATTACATGCCAAGCACCAAAGCGTAATATGGCCGGGGCCATCTTGTTATATTTACCTATTTTTTGTGCCTTTAATAATCCGTGTGGTGTTTATGCAAGGGATAAATTAGATTAAAAATAAAATACGCGTAATTAAAATCGTGATGTTTAGATTTACAGGGAATATAAGCTGGCAGTCGGAACTTTTACTTATACCACAAGGAGATAATCAACATCACGGCTTATACGAACTTTTACTTTTGAAAAGTAAAATTAACTTAAAATTAATTCTTTGTGACATGTTTTATTATAAAGAAGATTTTTGTAAGGGATGATTTCTTTAAAAATCAGGAACAGAGAATATGTACTAAAGTGTCTCAATATCGTGATATCTAATGTATATTTTGAATTAATTACCAACCACTAATTTTGATACTAAATAATGTTAAGAATTCGTTATTTAAATGCGAGAATATGCTACTGGCATTTCATCTTCAACTTACACCATTTGTAATAGCAAAGCTATGTTTTAAGTGACTTGAAAACCATTTCGTAACATTGATCTCCCTCAAGCGAGTTTCGACATCTTTATTGCTCATAAATACAAGTCTGAAATAGGAAAGCGAAATGTTCAAAATGTACAAGAAAATATCAAATTGTAACCTGTGCGTACTTCACATTTTTTAGGCTCAAAAGTAAGTAACGAGCATATGCAAATCCCATCTCATAGTACGGATCGTAAGGCAACGTCAAGAAGTTATTGGCATGACGGTCCAGAAACTAAATAACATATATTTACAAACGTTAATATTGTGTCTGATAATCTGATTCCAACACTCAGCGTGAAATTCAAGCTTTGCTGTAGTAAACTTGTTAAAATTAAACCATCTAATTACTTAGAAGATATTGCCAGTTGGTGTTGAGCACTGTTCTTTGTGCCGCGATTTTTCTGATCTTTTTATATTTTAGGAATTTTTATTGAAACGAAGTTAAGCTTCACAGCCATTTTTCTAAATTTTGTTAATAATTCGAGAAGTGCGACGGTTAGTTTTAGGAACGCCTATACACAAGTTTTAACAATTTTATTTGAAGATATCTTCTTTATACTCAATTTTGAAAGCGGGAAATGAACGCTTTTTTTTTGAAAACAACTGAAGTAACGAAACCAGGTCTTTCAGACGAATACACGAGGGGTCGGACGTTTCTCAAAATCGGTTCTCTTCTAAAAGGTTCGTTAGAACTCAGAAGTGTCTTTAAAATCACGAGATTCCAAAATCTAACTTCAAAATCTAATAATCATAAATTATCTTTTCAAGATCTAAAAATCCCGAAATTTCTCCCTAAGATCTAAACATCCCAAAATTTCTCCCTGAAATCTAAAAATTCCAAAATTTCTCCCTAAGATCTAAAAATCCCGAAATCTCACTTGAAAATGTAGAAATCAAGAAATCTCTTATCAATATCTAAATATTCCAAAATCTCACTTCAAAATGTAAAAATCTCGAAATCTCTCCTCAAAATCTAAAAATCCTGAAATCTCACCTCGAGCTCCAAAATTCCCGAAATCTCACTTTAAAATCTCTCAACCTCAAAATTTTAAAATCCTGAACGTCCGGCTCCTCAGAAGAATATCTTATTTTTTAGGTTACCCTGTCAAAAAATAAATTTTTATTGGGGTCCAAAATTTGGCAAATGACGATGTAAATTAAATCACAAGTAGAATAATCTTACACCAAGTTCCTATGTAAGATTTTTTGCCGTAGCCTCTGTGTCTGAAAGTTCTGACGTTAAGCTTTTTAAAGTTCCCAACGGAGCTCGCGTGAATGGAGAGAAAATTTTTTAAAATATCGGCCACGACCGAGAACGAGCTTTTGAAGCAGCGCTCCACAGCGGTGGAGAGTGAAGTAAAACAGGCGGGGGAGTGCACGGTGTTTGCGTTTTTTAGTGGATTTTTTTTTAGTGAGACCCAGCTTTAAGCGGCTGATGTTAGTTGGCGCCGAGAAAAAAAGTTAGTAGAGAAAAACTTTGGGTGTTCAACTACCATTTACTCTACAGTAAATACATTCGGCCTAGCCTTGGGATATCAAGTTTTAGGAACACTCGAGATGAGACGTTCGTTAGAGATAACCTGACACACAACACCCTCATTCCTAGGCTGGAAAGCTATGTCCTTTTAGATCATCTCCTTTTGATTAAATCAATAGTTAAATGCAGAAAATGCGAGAACAATGAGAAAGTGTAATGGAAATAAAATTAAAATGTCAGACATCGCTTAAACGTAAACATCTAAAAGTAGGGCGCTAACATATTTGGTAAATTAAATGATTTTCCAAACCAAACGCTATTTTTTAATCGAGCTAGAGAATTTTTACCTGATGTTCAAATGCGACAGTTAAGTTGTAGGGCATACTGGAATTGTACGATTCTTCCATTTGCTATTTTAGGAAACTCGAAACTGATATCTGTAGAAAATATATTCTGGAGACAAAAAAGTGTAAATTCTGGAAAATGTATCAATATAATCGAAATGGAAAACGTATAAATTACTATCTTTGGTGCGAAATGAAATGCAGTGCTAAAACTCTTCGCCGCTTCAGAACCATAAACTACTTTTATACTAAATAACTGTTGAGTGTTACTCTTCGCAACGACTTAAGGCGGAATAATTTCAGTTTTATAACATTCATATTTGGTTCCGTGGAAATGAGTTACAAAACACGATGATGTATCAGATTCAAAAGTTAGCGTGCTAACCAATCTCCTTCGTACCAAGTTCACGATGAGAAAACCAGGAACCAATCAGACGAAGTGTACGTGGGCAAAGCTATGCTAGTCTTACCTTGTGGAACGGGGAAACAATCTTTACAGGAACTTCGAAGGATCCTCCCTTTGAGAAACAGATTGGTCCGTCCTTTCGTTGCAGGTATAACAATTTCGATCGAAAGTATGGGGGTAGCCAACGCTCTGTGGGGACATGAAAAACAGGTTGAAATTATATACAACTAAGAAGATAACTCGCCGAAAGATTTGAAATGGGAGAATTTACACCCATGATTTTAATTGAAAGCAAATTTAATTTTATAGTGGCTCAGGGCTACAAAAATTAAACACTAAGATTAAAATACTAAAGACACGTTTTTCCTAACATTTTTATTTAACAAACTGAAAACTACCTATTGATTTAATTCGTGTGGTTGGAGTGAGTAGGATTAAATTTTTGTCATCTGGTCCAAGCATATCGAACCGTTTCTATACTTGTGGGCCATCATTTTCATAAATTGTAAAATATGTATTGCTAGAAATTTTGCATAATACCAACCTAGGCAAATGGAAGAAACATTAAGAGGTAATGGACTTTTGGAAGCTATTATCTGCTGGTTTGTTTTGACACTCTATTTGTATCTTCATATTTTAAATGGGTATTTTCTGCGTTTATACGAAACATTATGGGAAAACATTTTCAACTTGTAAAAGTTAATTACTCGTACAGTTTTGTATAAGTATGAGCGCAGATGGAGGCTAAAAGGTTTTCTTTCCTAGAAATCGGCTTCTTCAAACGGCGATGCACGCTCCTATATAATTTTTTAAATTGATAAATCCTGAAAACTCATCACAAACATTATATATTGAGAGAACTAGAAGTCGTAAAGCTTCTCTGTCGCATCTTAGCGCCCATTTTTTCCAAGAATTTTGAAATATTCGATGTAAAACCGCAAACGAGGTTAATTGTGATGGCCAAAAACCCTTGATTCTTCAGTTAAAATCAATATTTTGAGTTTCGATTTCAAATGGTTCACGAAATTCGAATAATCTTTCTAATCAAAAGTACGAAATTTGAACCAGATTATTTTCTGCATCTACTTCACATTTTTGACGTATGACGTGACATAGACCATATTTCAAGAGATTTTTTTATATTCATGGAAAAGTCATGTAGCTTGAAAGAAACGAAATTTTTGCGAGCCTGCTACGTTAAAATGCATCCACCTTAACGTTAAGGACGTAATAAATTGTCATACTTACGTTACGACATAAACCGATGACAACACTTTGTCGGCAAGATAATAGAGTTTTCGATATTATAAGAGCCTCATAACCCGATAACTCTCCATAAATACGCGTGTGCCGTTATGGCGTATAGTATAGGCATAAATCAGATTTGAGGCAAGATCTACTATGATATTCTTCTTTTTTGGAATGTATAGAGATAATAAAGGTTGCCTTTATTTCTGGCAAATCGGAAACCAGGAGACTCAACCTGACGCAGGAAAGGCTTTCATAAAGTAAATGGGCTTGTAGCTTGAAGGAGAAACTGGGATTGAGTAGAATTGTCGATTAGCCATGTGCGGCAATGAAAGCCTTCCTGAATACCTTGCGCACACCCCAGTATTTGGTAGGGAATAAAAAAGGTCTGCCAGGTATTGACATTTTCGCCACTGTCTACCCATAATATTTAGGTGAGACGTTTCGTTACCGTAAAGGCCGAGGATGCTGTTGATGATGTTACGGAATCTACGCCATCGGTTTAGAGATTTCAACCCCAACTCACTCTCTCCACCAAGCTTGTAGAAAATACCCTATCGACGTAGACTTATTGAGATTATTAAGGGGTTATTTGCACTCAAGTATCTTTAGTACCATATTTGAAATTAAACGTTTCCAACCTTTATAATGACTATTTTGAATGTTATTCGACATAAATTAGAAACTTTCCACGCTCTCCGGTGCAGTTGCACTAGGAGGTCAAGATAAAAATTAACCATTAATGTCAATTTTAAAGTGTAAGGCATATGTGATAGCAGGTTAACAATATTTTTCTTTTCCACTCTCCAATATAGTCAATAACAATCTCCTATAAAAACCACTGGCCACAAAATAGTAGCACATCTGCATTCAAGAGGTGTAAATTGCATTGTTTTGGAATCTCCACACCCGTACAACTACTTTACAATTAAACATGGACATAATTTTTATTATCTGACTGGAAGCGTTATAGCCGAAACTCTAGATCTTTAAAGGTGACAAATCTTTTAGGTCAAAATGAGGTTCGTAAAAGACGTGACAGTTTTCGAGCAAATCGGAATCACTTCCCTTTGACCCCATCGACGATGTATTTCTTTTTCGGAATGCGAAGCCTTTGATGTCTAAAATACTACCCCTTACAGATTACGGTCACTTTTTCATTCGATAAGTAGAGGTTTTTCTAGGTTTTCAACTTCAGTTTAAATAAATGTTATTAATTTGTTATGTTTTTTATATATTGTAACGTCCATGTCTACCAACACAGTTCTATTGCTGCGAGACGTTGCCATTACTACTACTACTATGATTTTAAATAGGATCAAACTAGGGTTTACTAAAAAGGACAAAAGGTTTGGCCATACCACAAGTCTAGTTTAATATAATGAACTTAACTATATACAAATTAACAAATAACATTTAAATACTAATGAGTTATATCTATAAGAATGAACTACTACTATACATAATAAGGTATCGCGACATAAAATATACTTCAAAACCGTCCTAACAGGCTATACTTTTATACGCATGGGATACGCCGCTGATGATTCAAGTTGAGGCGGCGTGACGGGTGACTTCCATCAGTTGGTTCAAGGTGACTTCGGGAACTTGTAATTCGGCGACCAGCGCTGAGGCTTAAAGAGGTTCCTTAGACATCATCTTGACTTTTTGGATATGATGTTAAAGTTTCTAAGTTCCTGGATCTATTCTCCGCTACTTGACTTAGCTATTTTAGAGAGTGGGGTCTCATGGTGAGACTAGAGAACCTTGTCGAACTCTCCTGGAAGACTTCTCGATCTGTTCTGTCTTATGGGTCCTTCTTCTATTATAGAGGACAACTTTCTCTCTCGGAGATTTTAAGTTGGGGTCACGTGATGGGACCAAACGATATTTCCCAGTCACTGAAGGGAGGATGATGCTCGGTTAAAACTTGGTTCACTCGCGCACTTTCACGGTTGACGATATAATTATATCTTCGCGGTTTTCTATATCTATTCTAATAATGGCATCGGCCTGACACTGGCATCGACGATGGTTTATAAAAGCATGCAAATATACTCTATTGAATTCTAGGCTATAGGTATGGCTCCTTTTGTATTGATAAATAAAGTAAAGGTAAAATGTAAAATGGATAAGGGGTGTGCTGAACTCTGGCAACCCTTACACTATGAGAGGTGAACGATGGGCTATAACGAATTGGGGTTAATCCTTTGACCTTTCTATGAAAGCTATTTAGCAAAGAGATTTGAGAACGAGTGGAATAACCTTAGACTTTTTGTATTTCCCAAGCTATACTACCTATTAACTTCAGGGCTACTATATTTCGTATTAAAAAGGAAGGGTTCTAAAAACAATTGGTTTTGTATGAACTATTATTTAACCAAATAAAATGTTTGCTACAATATATAAACGCATTGATTATCACAGCGTATCCCGTATGCGAAAGTAGAAATGCTAGCAAATTCGATCCCAGATTCGCGTTACCTGACATACTTAGCAACTTGTTATTAGTGGATTCTTCTCAACGATCTACGGTTCGGGCTACCTAACTAAATGAAAAATGTTATGGACTAACACCATCGATAAAGATTTCTGTGCAAAGAGCTCAAGGCCTATATTAAGAAAAGATTATAAATAAATATGTAAAATTTAGAAGCAATAGAAATTAGATATATATTTAAATTAAAGCGAGGCAAATCATAATTAAAAATTATTTAAATATATCTAAAACTTGAGCAAATCATTACGGACAGTTTTCAAGTCACGATAGTAATTTTCCATCAAACCATTATCATACTTGAAGTCTGTTTTCCCCGAGCAGATTCGCTTTTTCTGATATCTCTTTATGGTTGTAATTTTGTCATTTCAACGGAAACTTACGATCCCAGAATTTTATAACAAGTTTACTTTCTTTGTGTACCAATTATTTACTTCCAATTAAAGATCACTATGTATTGGCATCTGAATTATAAGCAGGTTGAATATAATTTATATTGCAATTGTATGATTGACGACACTTACTTGCTCATTTGTTCTATCAGAAGTGAGATGAGACTAGACTAGAAGTACTGAGCAAACCAAATTCTTCACTCGGCGAAAGTGAATATTCTTGATAACACACCAACACGCCCTCTGGTGGCGGTTTCAGAATTTCCCCTCCAAAACGTGAGACGCTCGCGGTGGTAGACGGCCGAACTAGATTCAAGCACCAGCGTCCGTGTTTCGCCGCTTTAGGTTGAGGGGAAAGGGGTAAGAAATTTTTTTGGAACCAATTTTTCTCTCTCAAGTGTAGGCGTGATTGAAGCAGCATAAAACCCTCAAATACGCGCTTAAAACTAATCGTTCAAAAATCCCAACGGTTTTTCCAGTAGCCGCAGAGCTTGCTGGGGAAAGACAACCCGTATGACGAACCTGATTGGTTCCTTAAGCTGCGTTCAGTCAACTGTAATCGAGAAAACCGAAGTCTAATAGTATACGGCGTTGACATTTATGGTTAATATTCCTGAACGCAGCTTACAATATTCAGTGCTGAACATAACACAGCACTGTTTTTTGTCTTTGGTTGATGCTTGATGGTGGGTTTGTGGGAATTTGTGCAGACAACCTTTACTTCGATGGAATCGAGGTGGTAAATATTATGGTAAAACATCAAATTAATTATATTGTTAACGTGTCTTGACTTATATATAGATTTACTTCCCCATTTACAAAATATCTCAAATATAATATACAATATTACGAGGGTAAACTTGGCATTAAGTAAAGATCGCTAAATCAACAAGCTTAAGCCTAATGTTTGGATTTTGGTCGAGCAGACGATATTATGATTTGGGAAATTGGGAGTGGGACTCGGGAGTCGGGAGGTGAAAAATAACGTATTTCATTGGTCAAAGAACTGAACTGAACCGAATTGCCCTCCCTTTTCATCCCCCCTTTCGTGGCGGTTGCTCCTCTCAGCTTTTGACTGCCCAGCTTGTTTTTTTTTTATTTTAGGGTCTATTTGTTCACTAGTGCCAGGATCTACTTCCAATGCTAGAGCCCTTCACTTCTAGCCTCATCTCACTTCTGGTTCTATGTTCATTTCTCTAAATTGTCTCTTGCGTCTTAACTTGTGACCATTTGGATCCGCTTTCATTTCAATACTGATTTTTCATATTTAACAAAAAATTTGTTTTT
Organism: Phalangium opilio; assembly: GCF_054372755.1. Classification (NCBI taxonomy): domain Eukaryota; kingdom Metazoa; phylum Arthropoda; class Arachnida; order Opiliones; family Phalangiidae; genus Phalangium; species Phalangium opilio. Next base: position 246,300 of record NW_028324243.1, read on the forward strand.
TAACATTTTGAGACCAAAGTTTTTATGATTGACCTTCAACCTCTTCGTATAAAAATAGAGCAAATTCTATTATTTTTTATAAAATACCTTAAATAACACGGATAGATAATAAAACCACCAACAGGATTTTTAAAACATAATCTAATAGCTTTTAAATTCATTCGAAATTTAACTTAATTATAATAGGTCTTTTTTATAGATAGGATTTTTGCTAGAAACTAGATGGACAAGTTCTAGGCCACATTACTTCTTGGAGGTTATACCAATTTGGATTTGCCTCACCATGGGTCATATCAAGAAAATATTTGAAGAAAAACAAATTTTTTTGTAGGAGATTACGTTTTATTCTAAACCATACCAACATTAACTTATTTCATTGGCCGGGAGTGTGTCGCACTCCTGTAAGCCAAGCTTCTAGGCGGCAAAGTTTGAGGGAATACGACACATGTCGGCGATCCTATCCTATAGGTGCCGACTGCCCCGTGTCCGCCGGTGATGACTTGACCCCTACACCTCTTCCGTCACCTCACAAGTAAACCTCATTTCCTTCCCTGCTTACACACATACTGAAACCAGATTAATCGCATCCTTGCTGCGGACCTATGAACCCAATTTGTATTGAAACCCCACAAAAAAAGGAAAAATAAAATATTTCATTGAGAGCGTTAATTAATGGCGTTTTTCATTAACTGCTAGCAATCCATGACATAGTATTCAAGGAGACATAGCTGCGATGTAAGACTTTTTAAGGAAAACGTTTATTCTCACTACCATAAAATTACTCCATGCCAAGAGAAAACGGTATAAAATAGGAAACGTAATGAAATTGAATTTTCCGAATTTCTGTTACCTTCCAACACTTTCCAGAAATTGTAATCAACATATTTACTCCTATTTGCCAACTGCTAAGGCGGTAACAGACACACAGACACGTCCAGGGTAATACCTCTCCTTGATGGGTAATATCAGGACGCTAAGAATATATTTAGGATTCAAGTTTAAATTTCACATTAATAGTTTCACGTAAACCGTATTGAAATAAAAACAATTAAATGAATTCAGTGTTTAATTTCTATGCAACTCTATACTTTATAAAATTTAATTAATATTTTCAATTATAAAATGAATGTATGATCATTTTTATATTTGATAACGAGTTTAATTTTAAAGGGAGTAGCATATAAAGAATAAGCATTGTATTAAAATATATTTTCAAAAACCCTTGATGTATGTATGTATTAATATATACTTAGAAAAATGTCTTTTATAAAAAAATTGCGCTTTAAAAATCTTTGACACTGTTATGACGTCAACTTGTGCTTAGGCAGGGCATCGCACGTGACACTTTCCATGCAGCCTTGACCTAATAATAGAAACCAAGGCATCTATTATTAGTAAAAGACCGAAAAAATACCAGTGACAAGCTAAATATATATTTTGCACTAAACAGTTATGACGTCATCACACATTAGGTTTCCCTCTTTCATTTTAAATTTTCGAAATATTTTCGATTTACAAACAACAAAACCAAATTTTTATAAGGACATAATAATCACGTTTTCAATTATATAAATTATTGTTTAAATATAATTCTAAGTAATCAAGATTTAAATTTAATCTGATAGGTTGCAAATTGTATTTTAATTGCAAAATATTGGCAATGATTAATGTATTAATTATGATTAGATAAAAACACCGAGTTATAAACCAGTTGCCCCAATAGAAATAATGGATATTAGTTAAGACGTTGTAAATAATTAAGAATGGTTAAGTATCAAGTAGAAAAAACAGGTCATAAAATATAAAAAAAGCAAGAATGATTAAGAAAGAAGCGCCTAATGGCGAGCCAAGGATACGTCATATGACGAGATAGTTTTCCATATATCAACAATTAGTTAAATTCAATTTATCCATTTACCACAATTATTTTGGATACCCATACCATTATTATATCAAAAACACCTTTGAAACAATTCCTCATATTCCTCCTATTCATTATTTCTGTATTTTTAGTTTCAAATTTGTTCCAGGATTCATTCGAAGTTTTCAATATTTTAAGCTAAATGATTGTCTTTAGTCTTATTTGTAGTATGTCAGGTGGTTTAGTGGTTCGAACGGGACGCTCCGATTGTTTTTAACTGACTTGAACTGCGAATGTTGGCTTGGCTCCCAAATTGCCGGTGTCGGTGTTTAATTCCTGAAGTAAGGTGAGAGTTTGTGACTTGGCAGGTTGGGCTGTACTTCCCATAGGTTGTGTCCATGAACTGTGTCGTAGTTGTCGTGTATGTCGCTACAATTTCTCCGGATTTACATCTTGCGTTATGTCGTAGGGTCTTGTTCCCACCGCGAGTGACTGCCACGATATCTTCTTCTTTAGCTTTTTCGTCCTCGGGAGTTGTTTGCCTCTGGATTTCCGACGTTACGTATTGCGGTAGGGGTAGAAATTGATGGAGTGGACCACGAAGAAGGCTATAATTCCATTTTCAGTTTTGATCTTGTAGGAGTTTGGCTTTGTGGCTTTATCCGTCTGACCCCTTTCATTGAACCTTGAACTTGACACTATCTATCCTCCATTGTCTTCAAATAAATGAATAATCGATTTTTTTAACAATCAAATATAATGGATACAAAACGATTTTACCAAAAGATTTCTGGGTGGATAATTCTCGAGATTGGATAGAGATTATTTCGATTTGTTGCGGTTCCAATGATTCTGTGGTTGTTTTGAGAGAGTAACCTCGATTCTTCGTCCCATCTGCAATTCCGCCGGTGACGGCAGTTGGCTTGAAGATTTCGCTCCATACTATATTATTACTTTTTTATGTCAAGGCCGTCTTCACACGTCTTTCTTGCCAAGGATTGAACGATTCTCTCTGTCAAGCCATTCGATTGAGAGTTTTGTGGGCTCGAGGTTGATTCACTTCAAGTGTGTGCATTCGGTACATTGTGTGTAAGTTGGCGAGCTGCCTTTCTTGACATGGCTTGATCAATTCCGATATGTCCGTTGTTATTTGGGACCAGTGTACATGTTGCTTGACCTTCTTCGCAGAAGTACGAGCCACATTTATTTGTCGAAGGGTTTCGTCGCGTAAGGTTTCTGTAATATAAAGTCTTTCTCCCAAATAGATTAGTTCCTCACTTTGATGCACCTCGTTTTACATGGACCAGAACGGCTTGATTGTCCCATTTTTTAGGCCTAATCAAATTACTGTCATAAAAATTTTAAAACTAAATCTCACCTCATTTAACAGTGGCGACAGTGAAACTGGTGCTTGTGACGTAGTACTGAAATCTTTCCCATACACGAATTCTAACAGCGCCATCTCCTTTGGAGGGTAATTCTGTTAGGTTGGGCTCCCGACCTTGAATCGAAACGGCTCCCAATCTTGAATCGAAACGGCTCCCGATCTCGAATCGAAACGGCTCCCGATCTCGAATCGAAACGGCTCCCGATCTCGAATCGAAACGGCTCCCGATTCTGAATCGCAACGGCTCCCGATCTTGAATCGAAACGGCTCCCGATTCTGAATCGAAACGGCTCCCGATCTTGAATTGAAACGGTTCGTGACCTTGAATTGAAAGGGCTCGTGACCTAGAATTGAAACGGCTCATAAGGAATTTTGCAAACAGATGATGTGAGCCTCGTAAATGGCGAATAAGTCTTATATAATGGTGATTAACTTACCGAACGGCACTTGTTTGATAAACCTTGTTTATGCAGTGTAAGGGTTCCTCCCTGTAATGATACTACGGTGGGCCCAATACATGGAAAAATGTAGCGGTTTGTAGCTCGAGCTAATATCTTGATACAGTCACGATATTACCTCCAGGCCGCGACTGGGTTGTTGTAGCAGGGTTGAAAGGACATTGGGCCGGACAAGGCTGTCATCTCCCTTTGTTTCGAAAACGATAAAAGGTACTGTCACTCTGTTTCGTTTCTGGTTAGGTTCGATGACGTCTTACACCACATTATGTGACTGGAGTATCGAGCCAAGATAACATTTATAAATTTGCGTTCTATGAATCTATCCTTATTAGCGAGATCCTAGTTCTGGCTTATCGTTCGAACTGTTTGTAAAACAAATGTTTTTTCGCTACGCCACCTTCACAGTTTATTCTCCCCACTGTTGTTCTCATCATGTTTTTGTTTAAGGTGTTTATGTTATATGACGCGAACACGCGCAGTTTCAACAGTGTCAAGACGAGCATCTTAAGAAAACTTATTTTTTTCCAGCAACAAAATTTATATCAGGACATTTAAATTTAAAATTATGATCAACGCAAATTTCCACTTAATATTTTCGAATAAACCATATTTCTAAACAATAATTTAATATTTTTAAAATTTAATTTCAATCAATATTGTCTATATTAAATTTCATTAATTTTTTCCCTTCTTTGAAATAAGGACATTTAATTTATATTTGTGTCGCACCATTAGTTAACCACGTTTACCTTAAACCCTGCCTTAAACTATAAATCAATCATTCAATTTTGTATTGAAAAATATTTTTTTCAACAAAGTTAAAAAGAAAGCCTTTGATGTACTATATTTAAAAATACTTGTAATAAAAAGTGTTTAAAAATCTTTGGCACATCCTGAAGAAAATGACACAGCTATGACGTCACCTCGTGCTTAGATACGACAGCGCACGCGGAACTTATTGAGCCTTGAACTTAATAATGAAATGAAAAACTTTGATGTTTAGTCAAAGTTTTAAAAACTGTCTATGTAAAGAACAAAACAGTCAGGGCGTCATCACCCAGTCAATTTCCCGATTTCATTTTAAACTTTGGAAATATTTTAGATTTTCAAATAACAAATTTAACATCTTATCATGCCATAATTTTCATATTTTCAATTATTTTATTTATTTGTTTAGTTGAATTTAAGGCTGCTATCGTATTAATAAAACAATTAAGATTTAAATTAAAATTAGTGGTTGTGCAGGACTGTAATTGCAAAAGTGTATGCATGGTTGAAAAGCAGAAATTCTAATTTCACGATAACAAATCCATTGCCCAAATCTAAATAATTTGAGTTATAGGGTTTGAAATTTTAAGTTGCAAATAGTTTTTCAAAATTGGATAGAAATGAAATTTAAAATATTATAGTTTATTAATTGGAACTCAGTTTCAAATTTAGAACATTTGGTAAATTGGGTTGCTAGAGAAACAACAATACTTTGGAATTTCCTCGCATTTGTCGGAAATCCCATTGGACCTAACTCTAATGGTGAGGTCCCATTCAACCGAAACCCCGCACCTAGCGGTTTACGAAAAAGTGCGGTCATCACTTGATTTAAAAGCATTAAACTCGGGGACGCAATAATAGAATCATTCATGGAAGAGATTAAGGATTATAAAACTTTTCGGGTGAAGTAAAACAAGCCGTACTTCGAAACAGTTTATTAGATATTAGGCTTGCATGGTAATTAAGACGAATAAAATGTACTTATTTCTAAGTCAATAAAGGTAATGAAGAAAGCCGTTGAACTTGTCTCTAAAGTTTGATCAAAACCTTCAATATCTTAGAAGGGAAGAACTATCAAGCAAAGATAGCGCCAAATATTTTATATTTTTCTAGATTTAGCTGGCATACGCTAACTAAAGCTCCTTATCATTCATTATTTTAAAATTAATTATTTCACAATGTGTAACATAACCTATTGTAATTTGAGCTAACCAACCATAACCTAACTAAACCAACCTAGGTTATCCACGAGTGGCTAAAAGAGCGTCTTTATGAGGTAGCAAAATCGTGGAAAGGTGGCAATAAACAAGCTCATTAGCAGTAATTTCGAAATACTAGGATAATTTTGGTGTGAAATCCTATCCATTTTAGTAATGTTTTTTACAAGGTCTCAATTTACGTTGTTGATAGCAACAAAAACATGTGCTGAATTTAGCCGCTCATGATAATTCTACATAAGAACTAAATTATTCTACCCTAGCATAACCAAAACTAGATTATTCAAGCCAGATATAACATAGCCTAGATTACCCTAACTTAAACTGAACTGACCTTACCCAACTCGAATACAGAACATATTACTTTTCCGACACTAATGATTCAGTTACTTCCGTCCCCGGTGTGTCACCTTAAACATTGATCACGCATGTTCAAAAGAAAGAACATGATACAAGATCCCATAATCCGGTGATTAGCACTACTATTTATATTGAATCAATGTTTTAAGAACATTAGTTCCACATTCGATTGAATGGAATTTCTGTCCATTGGGAATTCGGATCAATGTGCGGATACCGCAATGATTCCAAAAATATAAAAGTAAAGATGTTTGTTGAATAGAGTGGAAGGATATTAGACAAACATACGGCACTTTCTCAGTAATCTGTGGACCCCTTAAATCAACCTTAAGTTTCACAAAGAGAAAATCTGATAAAACACGAGGCTTTTGAAACTAATTGTTCCGTTGGTAAATCATACAAGGAAATACAAAGCTTAATTTCCGATAAAGATTTAACTAGTATTAACATGGCATATGCGCTGATTGAGCGTCCTTAAAACCGACAAATTCGACAATTCCATTCAGAAAACTACGTCAGAGGGGATAGTCTAAATGCTAAAAACATTTAGCATAGCTAGACTGAGTCTGGGGTTATCTAGCCTCCCGCGTTTTGCGCAAAGTTGTTAATTTTGATACATCCAGTTTCTGGTATAAGTTTGCAATGGACAAAGGTCAAAGGTGAAATGGGTAAAATTTGAAAGATGAATGAAAAACTAAAATAATGCATTTTATTTCAGGGCGCTAGCTTGCAAAGTGTTCGAAATATCGTAAATATCTGCGAAAACTGTAACGTGCAAAGACTTAATTAACAGACTGTACATCTTCGTGACTCTCTAACTCGGATAGCTCTGTGTTCTTGTAAACATTTCTTGACATCAACGTGGCCCTTTTTATCTGCAAGGATCATTGGCGTTTCACCATCGATATTCCTTAACTCGTGATTAGCGTCGCGTTCCAGTAAGAGTTTTACTACTTCAATTTGTCCATTCAAAGCTGCGAGATGAATTGGCGTTTGAACTTTTCTATCCATTAACTCGATATTAGCACCGCGTTCTAATAGCAATTTCACGACATCAACGTGGCCCTGACCAGCGGCAAGGTGCAATGGCGCGTGATCATTCTTATCCCTTAACTCGTGATTAGCGCCGCGATCTAGTAAGAATTTCACGACTTCAACGTGGTCATTACCAGCGGCAATGTGTGTTGGCGTACAGTTATTCTTATCCTTAACCTCGTGATTAGCGCCGCTTTCCAGTAACAATTTCACGACTTCAATTTGTCCATTAAGAGCGGCGAGGTGCATTGGCGTTCGATCATATTTATCATTTAACTCGTAGTTAGCGCCGTGCTCTATTAACAATTTCACGACTTTCGTTTGTCCATTGAAAGCGGCGAAGTGCATTGGCGTACGGTCATTTTTATCCTTTAACTCGATATTAGCGCAGCGATCTAGTAATAATTTCACGACTTCAATTTTTCCATTCAAAGCGGCGAGGTGCATTGGTGTTTCACCATCCTTACCCTTTAACTCGTAATTAGCACCGCTTTCTAGTAACAATTTCACGACTTCAATTTGTCCATTCAAAGCTGCGAGATGAATTGGCGTTTGAACTTTTCTATCCATTAACTCGATATTAGCGCCGCGTTCTAATAGCAATTTCACGACATCAACGTGGCCCTGACCAGCGGCAAGGTGCAATGGCGCGTGATCATTCTTATCCCTTAACTCGTGATTAGCGCCGCGATCTAGTAAGAATTTCACGACTTCAACGTGGCCATTACCAGCGGCAATGTGTGTTGGCGTACAGTTATTCTTATCCTTAACCTCGTGATTAGCGCCGCTTTCCAGTAACAATTTCACGACTTCAATTTGTCCATTAAGAGCGGCGAGGTGCATTGGCGTTCGATCATATTTATCATTTAACTCGTAGTTAGCGCCGTGCTCTATTAACAATTTCACGACTTTCGTTTGTCCATTGAAAGCGGCGAAGTGCACTGGCGTATGGTCATTTTTATCCTTTAACTCGATATTAGCGCAGCGATCTAGTAATAATTTTACGACTTCAATTTTTCCATTCAAAGCGGCGAGGTGCATTGGTGTTTCACCATCCATACCCTTTAACTCGTAATTAGCACCGCTTTCTAGTAACAATTTCACGACTTCAATTTGTCCATTCAAAGCTGCGAGATGAATTGGCGTTTGAACTTTTTTATCCATTAACTCGATATTAGCGCCGCGTTCTAATAGCAATTTCACGACATCAACGTGGCCCTGACCAGCGGCAAGGTGCAATGGCGCGTGATCATTCTTATCCCTTAACTCGTGATTAGCGCCGCTCTCTAGTAATAAATTCACGACTTCAACTTGTCCATGAAAAGCGGCTACGTGCATTGGCGTTCTGCCATACTCATCCTTTAACTCGTGATTAGCGCCGCGATCTAGTAAGAATTTCACGACTTCAACGTGGCCCTTACCAGCGGCAATGTGTGTTGGCGTACAGTTATTCTTATCCTTTACCTCGTGATTAGCGCCGCTTTCCAGTAACAATTTCACGACTTCAATTTGTCCATTAAGAGCGGCGATGTGCATTGGCGTTTGATCATCCATATCCTTTAACTCGTAATTAGCACCGCTTTTTAGTAAAAATTTTACGACTTCAATTTTTCCATTCAAAGCGGCGAGGTGCATTGGTGTTTCACCATCCATACCCTTTAACTCGTAATTAGCACCGCTTTCTAGTAACAATTTCACGACTTCAATTTGTCCATTCAAAGCTGCGAGATGAATTGGCGTTTGAACTTTTCTATCCATTAACTCGATATTAGCGCCGCGTTCTAATAGCAATTTCACGACATCAACGTGGCCCTGACCAGCGGCAAGGTGCAATGGCGCGTGATCATTCTTATCCCTTAACTCGTGATTAGCGCCGCGATCTAGTAAGAATTTCAGGACTTCAACGTGGCCATTACCAGCGGCAATGTGTGTTGGCGTACAGTTATTCTTATCCCTTAACTCGTGATTAGCGCCGCTATCTAGTAATAAATTCACGACTTCAACGTGACCCTTACCAGCGGCAAGGTGCAATGGCGTTCGATCATATTTATCCTTTAACTCGTAATTAGCGCCACGTTCTAGTAACAATTTCACGACTTCAACTTGTCCATTAAGAGCGGCGATGTGCATTGGCGTTTGATCATCCATATCCTTTAACTCGTAATTAGCACCGCTTTTTAGTAAAAATTTTACGACTTCAATTTGTCCATTAAAAGCGGCGAGGTGCATTGGTGTTCGATCATATTTATCATTTAACTCGTAGTTAGCGCCGTGCTCTATTAACAATTTCACGACTTTCGTTTGTCCATTGAAAGCGGCGAAGTGCATTGGCGTACGGTCATTTTTATCCTTTAACTCGATATTAGCGCAGCGATCTAGTAATAATTTCACGACTTCAATTTTTCCATTCAAAGCGGCGAGGTGCATTGGTGTTTCACCATCCTTACCCTTTAACTCGTAATTAGCACCGCTTTCTAGTAACAATTTCACGACTTCAATTTGTCCATTCAAAGCGGCAAGGTGCATGGGCGTTCGTTCATTCTTATCCTTTAACTCGTAATTAGCACCGCTATCTAGTAACAATTTCACGACTTCAATTTGTCCATTTAAAGCGGCGAGGTGCATTGGTGTTTCACCATCCTTACCCTTTAACTCGTAATTAGCACCGCTTTCTAGTAACAATTTCACGACTTCAATTTGTCCATTAAGAGCGGCGAGGTGCATTGGCGTTTGATCATCCATATCCTTTAACTCGTAATTAGCACCGCTTTTTAGTAAAAATTTCTCGACTTCAATTTGTCCATTTAAAGCGGTGAGGTGCATTGGTGTTTCACCATCCTTACCCTTTAACTCGTAATTAGCACCGCTTTCTAGTAACAATTTCACGACTTCAATTTGTCCATTAAGAGCGGCGAGGTGCATTGGCGTTTGATCATCCATATCCTTTAACTCGTAATTAACACCGCTTTCTAGTAAAAATTTCACGACTTCAATTTGTCCATTCAAAGCGGCAAGGTGCATGGGCGTTCGTTCATTCTTATCCTTTAACTCGTAATTAGCACCGCTATCTAGAAACAATTTCATGACTTCAATTTTTCCATTCAAAGCGGCGAGGTGCATTGGCGTTTGATCATTCTTATCATTTAACTCGTAATTAGCACCGCTTTCTAGTAACAATTTCACGACTTCAACTTGTCCATTAATAGCAGCAAGGTGCATTGGCGCTTCATCATCCTTATCCTTTAACTCGTAATTAGCACCACTTTCTAGTAGCAATTTCACGACTTCTATTTGTCCATTCAAAGCGGCGAGGTGCAATGGTGTTTGATCATCGTTATTCTTTAACTCGTAATTAGCACCACTTTCTAGTAGCAATTTCACGACTACTATTTGTCCTTTAAAAGCGGCGAGGTGCATTGGCGTATAATCATACTTACCCTTTAAGTCGTAATTAGCACCGCTTTCTAGTAACAAATTCACGACTTCAAAGCGTCCATTCAAAGCGGCGAGGTGCATAGGCGTTTGTTCATTCTTATCCTTTAACTCGTAATTAGCACCACTTTCTAGTAACAATTTCACGACTTCAATGTGTCCATTAAAAGCGGCGAGGTGTATTGGCGTGTGATAATTCTTATCTTTTAACTCGTAGTTAGCACCGCTTTCTAGTAGCAATTTCACGGCTTCAATGTGTCCATTAAAAGCGGCTATGTGCATTGGCGTGTGATCATCCTTATCTTTTAACTCGTAGTTAGCACCGCTTTCAAGTAACAATTTCAGGACTTCAATTTTTCCATTCAAAGCGGCGAGGTGCATTGGCGTTTGATCATTCTTATCCTTTAACTCGTAATTAGCACCGCTTTCTAGTAACAATTTCACGACTTCAACTTGTCCATTAATAGCAGCAAGGTGCATTGGCGCTTCATCATCCTTATCCTTTAACTCGTAATTAGCACCACTTTCTAGTAGCAATTTCACGACTTCTATTTGTCCATTCAAAGCGGCGAGGTGCAATGGTGTTTGATCATCGTTATTCTTTAACTCGTAATTAGCACCACTTTCTAGTAGCAATTTCACGACTACTATTTGTCCTTTAAAAGCGGCGAGGTGCATTGGCGTATAATCATACTTACCCTTTAAGTCGTAATTAGCACCGCTTTCTAGTAACAATTTCACGACTTCAAAGCGTCCATTCAAAGCGGCGAGGTGCATAGGCGTTTGTTCATTCTTATCCTTTAACTCGTAATTAGCACCACTTTCTAGTAACAATTTCACGACTTCAATGTGTCCATTAAAAGCGGCGAGGTGTATTGGCGTGTGATAATTCTTATCTTTTAACTCGTAGTTAGCACCGCTTTCTAGTAGCAATTTCACGGCTTCAATGTGTCCATTAAAAGCGGCTATTTGCATTGGCGTGTGATCATCCTTATCTTTTAACTCGTAGTTAGCACCGCTTTCAAGTAACAATTTCAGGACTTCAATTTCTTCATTAAAAGCGGCGAGGTGCATTGGCGTTGGTTCATTCTTATTCTTTAACTCGTAATTAGCACCGCTTTCTAGTAGCAATTTCACGACTTCAATATGCCCATTAAAAGCGGCGAGGTGCATTGGCGTTTGTTCATTCTTATTCTTTAACTCGTAATTAGCACCGCTTTCTATTAACAATTTCACGACTTCAATTTGCCCATTAAAAGCGGCAAGGTGCATTGGCGTTTGATTATCCATATCTTTTAACTCGAAATTAGCACCGCTTTCTAGTAAAAATTTCACGACTTCAATTTGTCCTTTTAAAGCTGCGAGGTGCATAGGCGCATGTTCATTCTTATCTTTTAACTCGTAATTAGCACCGCTTTCTAGTAAAAATTTCACGACTTCAATTTGTCCATGAAAAGCTACGAGGTGCATTGGCGTGCGATCATCCTTATCTTTTAACTCGTAATTAGCACCGCTTTCTAGTAGCAATTTCACGGCTTCAATGTGTCCATTCAAAGCGGCGAGGTGCATTGGCGTTTGATCATCCTTATCTTTTAACTCGTAGTTAGCACCGCTTTCAAGTAACAATTTCAGGACTTCAATTTCTCCATTCAAAGCGGCGAGGTACATTGGCGTTAGTTCATTCTTATCCTTTAACTCGTAATTAGCACCGCTTTCTAGTAACAATTTCACGACTTCAATTTGTCCATTCAAAGCGGCGAGGTGCATTGGCGTTCGATTATCCCTATCCTTTAACTCGTAATTAGCACCACTTTCTAGTAACAATTTCACGACTTCAATTTGTCCATTAAAAGCAGCAAGGTGCATTGGCGCTTCATCATCCTTTTCCTTTAACTCGTAATTAGCACCATTTTCTAGTAGCAATTTCACGACTTCTATTTGTCCATTCAAAGCGGCGAGGTGCATTGGCGTTTGACCATCCTTATCCTTTAACTCGTAATTAGCACCACTTTCTAGTAACAATTTCACGACTTCAATTTGTCCATTCAAAGCGGCGAGGTGCATTGGCGTTTGATCATCCTTATCCTTTAACTCGTAATTAGCACCATTTTCTAGTAGCAATTTCACGACTTCTATTTGTCCATTCAAAGCGGCGAGGTGCATTGGCGTTTGACCATCCTTATCCTTTAACTCGTGATTAGCACCGCTTTCTAGTAACAATTTCACGACTTCAATGTGTCCATTTAAAGCGGCAAGGTGCATTGGTGCTTCATCCTCCTTATCCTTTAACTCGTAATTACCACCGCTTTCTCGTATCAATTTCATGACTTTAATTTTTCTATGAAAAGCGGCGAGGCGCAATAGAGTTTTTTCATACTTATTCTTTTTCTTCTTGCCCCATTCTAATATCAAATTCACGATTTTAATTTTTCCCATATCAGCGGCAAGTCTCAATGGCGTTTCAGTATGACTTGATAGAGGATCATTACCGGTGATGGGGTCATAATTGACACCATTTTCCAATAAGAGTCTAACGATCTCCAAATGGTTTTTTTTGCATGCGAAATGCAATGGTGTAAAGTTCTTTCTGTCTAACGCATTGACGAGAGCTCCTCTTTCAATTAAAAGAGTTGCGACATTAAGGTGGCCCTTCTCGGAGACCAGGTGTAACGGCGTCTTTTCTTCGCTCGATCCACAGCAGTTAACATCTGCACCGGCATTGATTAAAAGTTTTACTATTTCAGCGGTTTGGTTTGTGGAGACTGTTTGCATTGAAGCGCAACCTGTTTAAAAATTACGATTATTAAAATTCTGTACTCAACTGTTATTTGTATTGTCTAAAACACTTCATAGAGAGGATTCAGAGGCATTCATCGTTACAAAACTCGAGGAATTTCTTCTCTCTTCAAGGAAAAATAGAACTGACACTGAAAATGGCAAAATTTAAGAATAGCCCTGCTCTTCCAAACTTAATAAATCATATACCAAAGGAAAGCTTTCGCCTTCCTCTATTCATTGCACACCATTATAATGAGCGCAAACAATAATTATCATTAAAAAACTAATTATATAGCAGTGCCAAGGGCTTTGCCGGAACAAGCTGTGATCATACACGCAGCGGCGCACGCGTCCTTGTGTCCCATTCGACCGAATCCCATTCGACCGAACGCGTTTCCCATTCAACCGAAAACAGCCCAAATGTGCGGTTTTGGGAAAATATATATCAAAATTTAAAAAGCAAACGTTTTCACCTTTTTTAAGGAATTTTTTTTACCCTACAGTTTTCGTTGTATATATATATATATTGATGTTTGAAATGCAAAATTCAATTTTAAGAGTGATTGATAATGGAGAGAATTGCTAATAAAGGCGGCTTTCTTTACTTTGGAAAAGGCGTACCATAGTTAAATGATTTATAAAATATTACTAACCTAACTTAACCAACCAAAACCTAACCTAACATAACAGTAATGTTTTGAAAAGGGCATATTATTTGAGAAGTCATTGAAACTATAAAACATCAATATTTTGGAAAAGGCGTAACATTGTTAAATGATTTATAAAATATTACTAACCTAACTTAACCAAACCAAACCTAACCTAGCATAACAGTAATGTTTTGGAAAAGGCATATTATTAGAGAAGTGAATGAAGCTAAACATAAATATTTTAGAAAAGACGTACATTAGTTAAATGATTTATAAAATATTACTAACCTAACTTAACCAACCGAAACCTAACCTAACATAACAATAATGTTTTGGAAAAGGCATATTACTTTAGAAGTCAATGAAGCTAAACATCAATATTTTGGAAAAGGCGTACCATAGTTAAATGATTTATAAAATATTATTAACCTAACTTAACCAAACCAAACCTAACATAACATAACATAACATAACAGTAATGTTTTGGAAAAGGCATATTATTTGAGAAGTCAATGAAGCAAAACATGAATATTTTGGAAAAGGCGTATCATAGTTAAATGATTTATAAAATATTACTAACCTAACCTGACCTAACCAATCTTACAATTTCCTTCTCGCGGTTTGAACCCGAGCCTCTGAATTAAAAGCCTGATATTCTACCATGCTGCTGCGGTGATTCGAAATCCTCACAGACATTTAATTAACTAATTCTTTCAAATAAATTCCCATTCAGCAGAAGCCCGTAATTGGGCTGGAAATTTAAATATATTCTCCATAAAAAACCAAAAAGCGGTTTCGGTCGAATTCGATTCGGTCCAATGGGACTATACCGCACGCCTTCGTTACAGAAAAACAAGGCGACCCAAGGGCTCGTGATAGTAGCCACATCGTACCGTACAGGAAAAAATCTAGTGAATAGCCCCTCGAAGCGCTTTAACTGTTTTATATTTATTCCTTAATTTTTTACTTCTGTTATAATTATAATAGTGTGACACGAACGGAAAACGTGAGTGAGTACCCCCACGATGCGCATCCTTTAACAGTGGTAAAACGATATTCCTGAAAACACCCATTAAAATAAGTACTGAAGATTAGAGTGAATAGCCCCTCGATAACCTAACAAAAAATATAACCCTTAATCCTTTACTTACGTTATAATTGTAATATCTGAGGCCCCAAGCTAGTACCTTCTTTTAAAACTCTTCTCGATTTTTGGAGAAATAGACGTAACTTCCAATATTAAACACCGTCTTAAAACCATTCTAAATATAACGTCGGTATATGGTTCCTTTTGCTTCTTAAAAATTCCCCTCGATTTCTTTGAATTTTGAAATATGGGAGCGGGATTATTTATTTTCGACGGGTGACAGGAATCTTAAAGGGAGTATTAAACCTTCCATTTAAATTATGACAATACCATAATCCTCTCTCTTGCTTTAAATATATTGAGCAAACGTAAAACACAATTCTCAATGTTTAACTTTACTAGTACAAATAAATCCAACTCTTAAACTTACTGTTATAATTCCCTTCCTTTTAAAATACACGAACGAAAAATATCACCTCACCACAATTCTCTCACATACACTCTCCCTTCAATGACGATCGAAAAATTTTATACTGTCTAAGGCAGTTCTCTTTCACGAGGCCGCCACCACCACCACCACCACCACCACAACCACCACCACCACCACCACCACCACCACAACCACCACCACCACCACCACAACCACCACCACCACCACCACCACCACCACAACCACCACCAACAGGCCAGGTCAAACTATTACCCCATCGTTAGATGAACATCAAACGATGTGACTAAAAATAAATATAAATATAGCTTCAAACATTCGAAGTTTCAGTGATCAAAGAATCGCATTTTTAAAAACACAAACCGCACCTAACCTAATCAAAAACTTATGATTTAAGGTAATTTTAACAAAATTCATTAGGTGTAAATTATTTTATTTTTACATAATTTATACGTTATTTTAGGTTTGGTTTGGTTAGGTGCGGTTTGTGTTTTTAAAAATGCGATTCTTTGATCACTGAAACTTCGAATGTTTGAAGCTATTTTTGTATTTATATTTTTTGTAACGGACGCGTGCGCCGCTGCCTGTATCATCACAGCGAGTTCAGGCAAAGTCCTTGGTACTGCTATATATATAATTAATGTTAATTATTGTTTGCGCTCATTATAATGGTGTGCAATGAATAGAGGAAGGCGTAAACTTTCTTTTGGTATATGATTTATTAAGTTTGGAAGAGTTGGGGCTATTCTTGAATTTAGCCCTGAAAATATTTCTCTCCTCGTCAGCTTGGCCTTATTGATTGATTCTTCTAAAGCCACGTTCACACTTACATGGGAAAGCGGTTCAAAGGAATTCAAAACGCTTCCAAAGTTATTTGTGAACAAAACTAAAACTCGAGAAGCTAATTACAAACGCGGTTACTTGAAGTTGCTTCGCGAACCAACTTAAAACATCTTTGGAAGCTAGTTTACAGTTTTCAGGGGTATCTCACATGGGTTGAGACTAGTATTAAGGGTATTTTCTCCTGCCTTAGCAGACAACATGAACGAAAAGATGAGCTGACAGCACTAGCAGAAGCGTCTTAAGCTGTGAACCGAGGATCTTGAAATTGCTTGAAACTAGCAATAAAGGGTGTTTAAAAACTAGTTGGGCAAACGAGTTGTCAACCGACTCCAGTGCAAAAGTCAATATAGCTTAAGCGTTGCCTACGTTAATCAAGGCCTGTGCGCTGCGCCGATTTTTGTTTTTCGTTTGGCAATTTAAGTTGCCAAAATCTCTCACCTGAGAGCGCTATTAGCTGGAATTTGAAATGTTCATTTTCTCGCGCTTGGAATTTTAAATACTCATTTTCTCGCGCTTGGAATTTTAAATACTCATTTTCACGCGCGTTTTGGTCCAGCTATCATTGCCATCTGGCGGTAAAATAGGGAGAAAATAAGAAGTCACGTTTTTTAAAAGTCGCCCTCTTCGAAACTACCGCGCACAGGCCTTAAGCCGTTGCCTACGTAATAAATGGTTCGTCGTACGGTTTGCAGACTATATTTCTGACATTTTAGTTCGCCTTTAATCACCGCTAGGTGCGCTCTTTGCTATCCCTCCAGTGACGCCACGCTTCGATTTGAAATTTTTTCCCGCCGAGCTGAGGGGCGTACAGAGCTTCGGGTAGACTGACTTGAGGTAACACGCCCCAAAGCTAAAGGGGTAGAATTATTTATCACTCCTTACCGGTTTTCACTCCTTTCCCCTGCGTGTCTGCATTAACTAGAATCAGAAATACATGAACCGAAATTACCGGAGACATATTCCTCTGTCGCTAGAGGAAAGTTCTCTCTGTTTTCCCTCCTTAGACGCCGTATTTTATAGTCCCCGGCAGTCTGCTCTTCTTGTAGGGATTAACCAGAAGTGAAAATTTAATCAGGTGCCTTATTTTTTAATCAAAATGTCGGGTAAAGAAATAAATGGTCTTGAAAGTTTTTTAAGTAAGTTACTAATTCTTCCACGTTTAGCATAATTGCAAACTAAACATCAACAAACCAGTGCACCACTGACAACTAGGCCTAGGTTTGCAGACGACGTCACGACGATTTTAATGAAAGAAGAAAAATTGTTTGGCTGTCACCATGGTAACGAAATTACCCATGATTCCAAAAATATTTTTCCCGCTGCCGCGGGAAGGTAAAATTTACTAAGCTTCCTTCTAGACTCCCTCCCCATTCACTAGGAGACATTGCCTGTGGCGAAAAAAAGCCTCGTAGATAATTTCGGTTCATGTATTTCTGCTAGAATAAGACGGATAGAATGCAGAACCGTTTGAAAAGAAATAGAGGGTGATGTTTGGAGGTCTTTAAAAGGAGGTTTCGGTTGGTTCACGGGTAGTTGAGCGGTTTTCAAAAGAGCGTTTTGGAATAAAGCGGTGCCCAAAACAGCGGTTTGCAAAACCGCGTGGAAGCTAAACCGCGGTTGCTGTTTCCGCGTTTCTCAATACAGCGCTTTTTTCCAAAACAGCGGTTGCTGGTTCCGCGTTTCTCAATATAGCGCTATTTTCCCAACCAGCGGTTTAGCACTTCAGCGTTTCATAACCCTTTGTGATCCTCAGGTTTCGGACTGGTTCGCGGAATATATTTTGGAAAAGGTGGCAGCAAATTAATAAGAGTATATTTTGGAAAAGGTGGCAGCTAATTAATAGGAGAATATTTTGGAAAAGGTGGCAGCTAATTAATAGGAGAATATTTTGGAAAAGGTGGCAGCTAATTAATAGGAGAATATTTTGGAAAAGGTGGCAGCTAATTAATAGGAGAATATTTTGGAAAAGGTGGCAGCTAATTAATGGTAGAATATTATGGAAAAGGGTGGCAGCTAATTAATGGGAGAATATTATGGAAAAGGGTGGCAGCTAATTAATGGGAGAATATTTTGGAAAAGGGTGGCAGCTAATTAATGGGAGAATATTTTGGAAAAGGGTGGCAGCTAATAGGAGAATATTTTGGAAAAGGTGGCAGCTAATCAATATCAGAATATTTTGGAAAAGGTGGCAGCTAATAGGAGAATGTTTTGGAAAAGGTGGCAGCTAATCAATATCAGAATATTTTGGAAAAGGTGGCAGCTAATCAATATCAGAATATTTTGGAAAAGGTGGCAGCTAATCAATATCAGAATATTTTGGAAAAGGTGGCAGCTAATAGGAGAATGTTTTGGAAAAGGTGGCAGCTAATCAATATCAGAATATTTTGGAAAAGGTGGCAGCTAATCAATATCAGAATATTTTGGAAAAGGTGGCAGCTAATCAATATCAGAATATTTTGGAAAAGGTGGCAGCTAATCAATATCAGAATATTTTGGAAAAGGTGGCAGCTAATCAATATCAGAATATTTTGGAAAAGGTGGCAGCTAATCAATATCAGAATATTTTGGAAAAGGTGGCAGCTAATCAATATCAGAATATTTTGGAAAAGGTGGCAGCTAATCAATATCAGAATATTTTGGAAAAGGTGGCAGCTAATCAATATCAGAATATTTTGGAAAAGGTGGCAGCTAATCAATATCAGAATATTTTGGAAAAGGTGGCAGCTAATCAATATCAGAATATTTTGGAAAAGGTGGCAGCTAATCAATATCAGAATATTTTGGAAAAGGTGGCAGCTAATCAATATCAGAATATTTTGGAAAAGGTGGCAGCTAATCAATATCAGAATATTTTGGAAAAGTGGCAGCTAATTAATAGGAGGATATTTTGGATAAGGTGGAAGCAAATTTATAGGAGTTCAAATAACCCATCCCAACCAAACATTAAAACGCATTGACACACTGGACCACGAAACTGTTTGTTGGACAACCATTAAAATCCAAACTTAAAGCTGAAATCAATCCTAATTAGAGCTCGGCATTATCCATCCGTTATCCGTAAATTAGTGAATAATCGATTATTTATAGATAAATGTTGTGGACATAATTCGATTTAATATACAACTCCTGTTGATAATTCAGGATTATGGATAAAATAACGTGGATAATAGATAGATAATGCCGAGCTCTAATACTTATACCTTCAACAATACGAAACAACGCTCAAGATATAAACGCTGTAATCAAAACGCGCTGAAACGAGAAATGGCTATAATGGCAAACGCAATTATGAACAAGTTGGGAAAACCAAAATATTACCTCTCCGAGTCAAGAGGACTACTTACAAACTTATTTACCCAGATTTGGAAATGTTTCTTTTTTTTATGAACAAATACTGAAGTTAAAATTTATGAAATATTAAAGCAGTATACAAAGCATAGCAAATATACTGTAAATCAGACGACATTTTACATCCAATAAGGATATACTTGTACACATTGAAATCATCCGATGGGGGAAAAACGGGAAATGAAGAGATAAAACTTTGGAGGGATATTACCTTTACGTGTTTGTAAAGGCCCAATTTTCTACTCCTCAACTGTATGCCCTCTATGTTCAAAGCCATATTCACAACAGGGTTGCCATGTAAACACTATCCTCTCGTTTCACCTCAACGATTTTCTTAGTTTGTCAACATGACTGTTAACGTTACATAACACCAAAGCTACACACACTGGAAGTAAATGCGCACCATAAAAAGCATAAAACACGAAGCTATAATCCGATTACGATCAGACCTTTCACTGGACTGGGCTGCGTTCAGCAGAGCTCACCAAAAAAGACAGCGGATTTTGGAAAACGTTTTCCGGTGAGCTCTGTCTTCAAAGCTTTTCTCCGGTCATCGGTGTTTAAAAAGTGACGCTAGCGCAATAAAGCGTGCAAGGTACCAAGGCTTAACAAAAATTGGATGATAACATATTTATAGAGATAGATAAAAACAACGATTATAATTAAAATTAGAAACTAACATGTCTCTTAAAATTCTCGCGTGATCAACTGGTTTCACGCCAATTAAATAGCTATAGTACCATCAGAATCAGCAAGAGGTATTTGTATTAACTCCTCGATGTTTTTTTCGCCAAGCTGAGAACTACGCGTTTTACGTCACGTTATCCAAAAACCCGACTATTTTCTTTGAAGACCGCGCTGGCTCAGTGCTGAGCACCGTGATGTCACAATTCAAAAAGAGAATCCCGTTCTGTAGGACACTGCTAACAGCGCTGAGCTCTGATGAACGCGGCTCAGATTTCCACCAAGATTACAAAATCTAAGCCGAACAATTTAAAAGTGTATTTAACTTTCGGCTCACTCTGAACCGTTAATGTCTCTGCATTACAGAAACGAAATCCAAAGCCAAGCGTTTACTTCTTCACTAAGCCTATTGACAAATAAAAGTTCATTTGACCAATAAAGAAGCGTTCTTCTTGTAATCACTTTAGAAAGGATTATCCTATAAACAGATGTAGTATAGCTTAAGTAATATATAAACATCCATTTCAAATAATAATAATATTAAAAAACATCCTTGGAATATCAAAATGAAACAGAGCTTTATAGCTACAAAAGTACTAAATGCATCGTAATTACGATAAAGATTTCCACATATTCACTTTATATTATGGAAAAAGTGAATATTAAGGTTCTGTAGGATTTCTTAACACATCAAAACAAAGCGAACTGCTAACTCGGCGCACTAGTGTGACAACGGACAGACACACAGAGACAAAAAAATAGAGTGCTTTTTAACTCTTTCCGTATTAATCTTGAATTGAGAAAAGAGATTATCTTAAATATTAAAATAAATATAAGTAATATTTAATATTTTCTTCGTTAGTTGTTCGCCTTATTGAGCGTTACATCGTTTTAAAAATGAATAATTAAACAACCTTGAGAGACTTGACTAATATTGACGTTTGAATTGAAGGATATGACTGTTGTTTCGCCTTACTCAAATAGGTAGTATATATAGGATTCGAATCGCAGCTATAGATAAGAACATCGCAATTGCGTGAACCTTGGTGGAAGACCCCTCCATTGGAAGGCTAGACGTTTCTCGTAACCCTAGCCGATCGCCGCGTATGTCTTAACATTAAGGATGATGGTGATGTTAGAAGCCAGGTGTACAGACTGATGTCCATGTGGGATGGATAAAAACAAAGACCAGAGGATGGTGATGTTAGAAACCAGGTGTACAGACTGGTGTCCATGTGGGATGGAAAAAAACAAAGACCAGAAGATGGTGGTGTTAGAAGCCAGGTGTACAGACTGGTGTCCATGTGGAATGGACAAAAACAAAGACCAAGAAGATGGTGGTGTTAGAAGCCAGGTGTACAGACTGGTGTCCATGTGGAATGGACAAAGACGAGAAGGTGGTGGTGTTTAGAAGCCAGTAGGTAGAGACTGGTGTCCATGTGGAATGGGCGATAGACAAGAAGATGGTAGTGTTGAGAAGCCAGTAAGTGCAGACTGGTGTCCTTGGGGGCTGGACAAATGAACAGAGTTGTTAGACAGGCAATGGAGTAATAGCCTGTAAGTGAAATACAATTTCCGGGACTGTAAATGCGTCTGGAAATTGAATACACGTTTGCTCCGATTTGCAAACTGCGAACGCGGTCACGCGGGTGTAACAACGGACAGACAGACACACAGACACACAGACACGTCGAAATTAGAACCTCTCCGTGACATACGTCACTCGGAGAGGTAAAAAGCCTTTTTGGACAATGCTGTTTTGATAACACGCCCAATCGATAACATACCGTTTCGGTTGGCGTTCTTTTCTTACGGGGGCGGACTGGCCATAGGGCCCCAACTGCCACTGGCAGTGGGGCCCCAGTCAATGGGGGCCCTCCTTTTCGGGGTTTGCATATTTCAAAATTGGTCCTTCACTAACTCAAAATGGTTACGTATCCATAAATCGGACATTGGTAAATGGCATCTCATAAGATAATGTTCATTTAATAATTTATAAAGCGGAAAGAGATCGTTTTGTAGTCGTATATGGTCAGTAGCCCTATATTGGAACTCTTTCTCAGGCTCTTTGGAAAGTCAGATTTTTCAGTACAAAATAAGTTACTGAAATGAACAAGCAGACCAATACAATAAGTTTGAACTATTGCCGATCAATTGCACCCATTTTCAGATTGCTAAGACGCGTACTTTTCCTGCAAAATGGGTTTTAAAAAAGGTCGATTTCAGCCCTAACTTGGAACGGTCCGTCCTAAATTGGAACGCCCCCGTCCTAAATTGGAACACCCTAATTTAAATACGAAAATATCCGAGTTTTTGCAATTAGTAATAAGCAAATATAATTTGTTAGCGATGCTACGACCATCTAGCGACCAACGCTTGCCATTTTATACCTCTACTTATATTTTAAAGGGCACTGAGTGTCATCTGCTTAAAGCTTCAAAAATTGGCGCGCTGTCAGTTCATTACGGTTAAACATTGTAAATTAAATGCACTCTAACGGTATTTCGAATGAAATAATTACCAAGTTAGATCAAAGTAACCTACACTGTTATGTTTTTGTGGCGTAATTGTGTCGAATCTACATTTAACATCAACGGTGTTTGGAAGTATAGTTAAACCCAACATAACTCGGCCAAACATGCTAAATCAGCTAAAATTGGCATCACGTTTATGACTAAATCTGGATACTGGGCTAATAATTCCCGTATTTTTTCCGCATCTTAATCTACGCTTACGGGACCAAAATTATTGGACAGGTAATAAATCAACGCATCTTCTTAGGTCTTTTTTGTTGTCCTTTAGTGAGTAAAACATTAGTTATGGATGAAAAAGATAGAGTAAATTTTCGTGTATCGGGGTGTTCCATTTTAGGCAAATGAGGACATATTTTCTATTCGAGTTTTCTCAATAATCTTTGGGCCTAACCTGGCGTTTAAGGTGTTTAATTTGAAGAGAAAGATCCGACGTTTTCAATGGAATTATTTTCGTAAGCCTATGTTTTTTCCATTGGCCGTGAAAGCTCATTTCCCGAGACCCATGAGAGAACTTTCCCTTCTTTTTGGAAAAAGTAAATTATGCAAAATATGAGGTTGTCTAATTATGCTTGTATCTTCTCTGGAACTTATGATAGAGTCTTGAGGCCGTGTTTTATGGATAGAGTGATGTTCATTCTTCCAAATGAGCCCTTAACATATTCATTTGAAGCTCTCAAACTTAAGTTATGAAGATTTTAAGAAAAGTGTTCCAAATTAGGGCAGCTGACCCTAGTTTTGTAGTCTTATTGTTTTCGACTCAACTTTTATACCTGGGCCTATCCCGCGAGAAACCAAACTTAAAATCGATTTATATTTTAGTAAATTAATTCTTGATATTTTACTTTCATGCTTAGTGAGAAAAGGAGAAAATAAGGGACTAAGAGCACATTAAGAGAAGGCTCAAGTTATAAAACTACTACTCTTCATCACTTTTTATTTTTACTGTTTAAGCTCTAGTTGAAGATAAATATATTTTTAAGTTTTATATTTATATTTATATTCATATTTTCTCAACCATTACCCACTAGAATTAACAAAGGTCGAGGCTCGGCCGGGCCCTCGAGAGGGGGAAGCCCTCACATGAGCGGTTCCCGTATGAGCGGATTCCAAACTAGCGGTTCCCTAAATAGCGGTCCTCATAACAGCGGTTCCCTAAATAGCAGTTTTCCCGAAATGACAGTTTACCCGTTACAGCAGTTACCGATACAGTTGTTCTCGTAAACGCGGCGTACCGTTACAGCAGTTCTCAAAAGAGCAGAAAAACGGGGATGCGAAAAACTATAGTTATTTATTATGGAGTACGCTGGGTTATATGAACTCAAATAGAACTAGGTCAGATACGGATAATTTGGTTTGGTTAAAGTTGATTATTTGAACTCAATAGTATTAGGTCAGGTCAGGTTGGGTTGGGATCGGATTTTAAGGGGTTTTTTTCGTTTGGTTTGAGTTAGGTTAGTTATATTTTGGAAATAGTGTAACAATGTTACGCCTTTTCCAAAATATTGTTGTTTATCATCATTGACTTTCCAATTAATAATATCCCTTTTTCCAAAATATTTTTGTTTCTCTTCATTGACTTCCCAAACAATAATATGCCTTTTCCAAAAAATTAGGTCACTTTACCAATGTTACGCCATTTCCAAAATATTTTCGTTTTTCTTCATTGACTTCCCAAATAATAATATGCCTTTTCCAAAACATTTTTGTTTTTCTTCATTGACTTCCCAAATAATAATATGCCTTTTCCAAAATATTTTTGTTTTTCTTCATTGACTTCCCAAATAATAATATGCCTTTTCCAAAAAAATATGTCACATTACCAATGTTACGCCTTTTCCAAAATATTATGTTTATCTTCATTGACTTTCCAAATAATAATATGAATTTTTAAAAAAAATTAGGTCACATTACTGATTAAATGATCACTGAATAAACTAACATTTTCCCAAAATAGCAGCCGCTATTTCTAAAACAGCAGCTGCTATTTCTTAAAGAGCAGTTTTGATTAACGCCGCTGTTTTTTTTGGAATCGAGGTTGCTATTTCGAGAACTGCTCTTCCGAGAATTGCTGATACGAGTTACACCCCCCGAGAGGTACGGGCCCGGGAAAAAGGACCGAACTGCCCCCCTCTCTCGACGGCCCTGTGCATTATAACGACATACTCCCCTCTCATTTTAGGTATCGGCTTGGGGGTCCTTTTTAAAACGGTGGCAGATGGCTGTGCAGCTTGCCAGTCCGCCCCTGTTTTCTTACAAGGTTATACAACGTAAGTTCTCGCTATGTCTATGGTTCTCGATTCAGAATTTCAGCTTTTAGTATTTAAATACTTATATTTAATAATAAAATAATTAAATAATACAATTTTTAAAACCCTTAATGAACCAAAGCAAATTCAACTTTTATAAATGACTCCTTTATAGAAGGATAGCAAAGAGCGGCATCACGCGACGAAATATATATTTGCGAGATAAGGTAAAGTGCCCCACCCTCAGCCAAGCTTAAGCTGGACTTAATACTTATTACGTAGGCAACAGCTTAAGTATCATAGCGACACCATAATGATTTCTGTGTCGCATCTAGTATTTTTCTGTTTATGTTTCAGGAAATTTTCAATTTGTGTAACCAAAGGGTAGAAAATATAGTTTACTTTAATCTAGGAGAATATAGGGGTGAGGGAGTCTTCGACTGCCCATTCTTAGAGCTCAGGTTTCGGCCTCTCCGATGGGAGATTCGAGCACGCGCACCTAGTTACATTGGTTACGCGCATCACGTGACCACGCAAATCCAATTGAAAAAATAGCGGGTTTTTCATGCTAGCTTAGCCCTTTGAAGCAACGCCGCCTATATTACGTGTTCACCGCACATGTAGAGATATTTAATTTTGTCTGGCGTTAATTCGACCCTCACACAGGCTTTAATCCATCTTAAACACTTATCTAGTAGAGTTTTTGGTGTAGTGAAAGAGTAAAAAAGCGTTCCTTTTACTTCAGTTTTATCTAAGAACCATAATTTACTAAAAATAAAAAATAAAATAGTGATAAATGTTCCGTTAAAGGATTAAAAAAATGCACCGCGACGCATTAAGCCTTTAACAAAAATTAAAACAAACGAACAGTCGACGCCCGATGACGATGTGTGCGGAACTAGGTGCGCGGCTAAGAATCTCCCAGAACGAGTGAAAACGGGGGAAACCACGGCCGATAATCTGTAAGCGCGTTACAATGTAAAAACGGGCAGTCGAAGACTCCCTCACCCCTATATCCTCCTAGGTTAAATAACCAACCATAGAATAGAATTTCTGTATTATGATGAATTGGAAAAAAAAAATTGAAATTAGATATTTTGTTCTTAATTTTTCAAGTTTAAAAAATTGAGAGAAATCGTATTGGCACGAAAACTTATGAGAGCTTACAGGTTAAGAGAGTAGGAAATCGCCATTATTTTTCAAATTGGATTAATGGATTTTGTAATTGGTCTAAGTTCTTATGTAATTTAAACTCAACTAAATTCAAATTCACAACAACTAGGGCGATCCACATTTTGTTATTTCTACCGGTTTTTCGCCCTAATTTCTTAGGGCCCATATTATCGGTCCTCTTTTACAATGCATCTCAACGAAAGGCACACTCCTGTAAGCCAAGCTTCTGGGCGGCAAAGTTTGAGGGAATAAGACACATGTCGGCGATCCTCCCCTATAGGTGCCGACTACCCCGTGTCCGCCTCCCAAGTAAACCTCATTTCCTTCCCTGCTTAAACGCATACTGAAACCTGAATAATCGCATCCTTGTCGCGGACGTAAGAGCCCAATTTACATTGAAACCACCAAAAAAAAAATCTCAACGAAAGCAGGAACAAACTTAAAAATAAACCCACCTGTTTCCGAACTTGTTTCATCCTCGACAATTTCCGTTGGACTAAAGTAGCACGCTGCGTATAACGGACTCCAACCGTCAGACTGTAATGCATTGGTGTCACTTCCGGCTTTTAAGAGCTTTTCGACAATTGTTTTATACCCAAACCGGCAAGCCAAGTACAACGGCGAAAATAATCCTGCGGAGCCGTCCGAAGACCATCGACTAACTTTTTCGTTCAGTCTTTCTCGATACTGAACTAAAGACAGTAACAATCTTTGTTTATCTTTGCTTTTACCTTGATCGAATTTTGATAAAATGTCGATGAAGTCGCTGAGTAAATGAAGTTTCTTTTCGCGGAGTAATACGTGTAACACGGTTTCTTTCGAAGTGTTGTAGCACGCTGACTGATTTTCGGGATAGTTCGTAGCTAAGAATTCGACGTAACTTTGTAGAATCTTCTCTGTTTCAACGGAGTTTTGACCATTTCGAACGAGCACATCGAGGAAAGTTCGAATTACCCCAAACTCTTCTTTTAACATAATTTCTCGAGTCAAAATTGACAATGTCTCTCTATTTCTTTTCTCATTTTTAGCAAGATGTAATAGGCAGTCCAGTAAGAAGTATTCGGCGAAGGTTCGATGTATGAACGTCATATTTTCACCGATTTTATAAACTAATCCCACCTTTAAAGGTAAAATCTCAAATTCACTTTCTTCGTCCTCCAGTTCGGGGTAATTCAATTCTTCCCATACGCTTTTTGACAGTAAAAGTTCGAGAGCATATCGCCTGTGCTGTTTAAGTATATCATTTTTAATACGTTTTTTCTCAAAGATTGTAGCGACGTTACCGTCCAGAGGGCAGCATTTTTCACGATCATAAATTTCTATTTTACCCTAGACGAAATCTTTGTAAAAATCCAGTAAAGACACCTTGCCAATTATTTCGTATTGCCCTTTTGAAATTCTACGGAGCATATATGAAGCCAACAATCTGCATTGCAATGGTACGCCCATAAGTTGCCTTTTGTTATCGTTCATAGATTTGGATAAAGCTTCGATGGATTTTACGGCATATTCCTTTAAACCTCCGATCACTTCCGGAAATGAAATTTTCAAGACATTCATTTCTTTTTGCAGAAAATTAACAACGAAGTTTTCTTGATCTTGTTTGGAAAATGGCACCATTTTACAGGCCCAACTGTTCGAACAATTTTCCAACAGTTCTTTGGTATACGGTCTAGTTGATATTATAATTTTCTCAACACGTGTTGTTGTCAACGCCTCCAGCATTGTTATAACAGTGCATTCGTAACTCGGGCTAATTTCATCAAATCCGTCGAAAATTAACACCAATCCTCCGCAATTGGTTAACGAGTATTCAAAACACTTTTCTTCGAATGGAGTTTTCAAACTGGTGTTTTCGCTGCAAGCTAAGATATATTTTAGCATGAAATTCGATAACTCTTTCGGACTTTCGATGGACACTCTGTTAATTTGTGCCGATTCTAAAGCCTTTGTGCACGCGTTTAAGTTGACTCTAATTACCCAATAAGAACGATATTTAGATTTGATTTTTTGGCCCAATACGGAAAGCACGGTGGATTTTCCCATACCGGGTGTGTCGGAAATGATCAATGTTTGGTTAAATTCATCTAATAAGGTATCTTCAGAGACTTCACAACAGCTACTTTTCTCAAGGTACTGACGTAAATAACCCAGTTTACCACGTGATTTGTACCAAAATAATTTAGAATTTGGGTCATATTTTAACCAATGAATGTTTTTAGTTGGATTTTCTTGCCATAAACGTCGGAAATCATCCTCATTCGTTATATGAACCGTGTTTGGTTTATTTGGATCGCTCACAGCTATTAAGTCTTCAGAGGATACGTTTTCTAATATTTTCTCATTAATAAAAGTTTTTATTTCGAAGCTTCGTGAAACGTAATAATCCATGACGTCACCCAAACTCTCCAACTCTTTTCCGACAGTGATGACTTCATTTTTCATTAATTTAACTATGGTTGTTGGATCCAGAACTTCAAGTTGACTTACGTCGTCTTGTTGAAAAAAATGTTCTAAATTAAATTTTTCTTTCCCTTGCAACTCGATTACGTTTTTCTTGAATAGACATTCTTGAGCTTCATTGGTCAACTCGCGCCACGTGATTCCGTCATGTTTAATAACGTGGTCTATATTTAACTCGTGGTTATTTCCATCCGTTATTAGAACTAATTTGACATTAGATTTAGATCTAATTTCGTCTCGCAAACCTCGTAGAAATTTCAGACGTTCGGGATTAGAGCTCAATTCTCCAGCGCATTCGATTAATATTATGGTTTCCTCCAATTTTTCCTGTTTTAAAAATTCCTTCAAATTGAAGAAAATTTCCGTTGTTAAAATATTTTGCAATTCAAAGGCCAAAATTAAACAATCTCTTTGGGAATTTGGAATCGTTGTCAGGGTCTTCGCCATAGCGATATCGGTTCCGTACCCAGCCCCAATTTGGCACACTTGGTTTGATTCATTTTGGAAAAATTCCGTCAAATCACTCCAAGAAACTTCAGAATCTTCACCCAACAATATCGTTAAATTCTTGACTTGGTCCCGGTATTTTCGGGTTATCTCTTGGTAAATTTGTTTCCTAACTTCAAAATGGGTTAAGGCTTCTTCTGCTTGCTTATGTAAATCAGGGTAAAGTCTAAGCAAGCATTTAACGTATGGCGCAAGTTGACGGATATCCGAATCTTCATCGCAAGTAACGATGTCATCTTGAAGGTGCAATGCTTGCAATTTACGAATTATCTTCTCTTGAAGTTCATCCGAAATTTGATTCTTAGCAAAAATTCTATTCGGGATTATTTTCAATTGCTGGAAATGCTGCAAAAACTTCAATTCCAAATCAGTGAAAACACCTTTGTAGCATTCATTTTTTCGGAAAGGTTTTGTTTGGTAGCGAACTGTTATCAGTTTTTGTTCTTCCGAATCCGTTTCTTCGCTGTTTCTTAAATATATCGTCATATCTTCTGGTTTTGGATTATATTTATTGATTTTTTGGGCCCAATCGAAAAAACTGGCATATTCTTTTCCCAAAAGTAACTTTGGAATTTTCCATAATTTTAAAGATGGCCACAAATCGACTTGAATTTCGGGCCAATCGACTACTTCCGAAATATCGAGTGATGAAGGATTTTCCAATGCTTTCAAAATTCCTTCAAAACCATGAGAATTTTTTGTGTACAATACATATCCTTCGCTGTCAATTTCTGGAAAAATTCGGTACAATTTTCCAACGTGCAAATTACAACAGTTGACGAAATTCGGTGATGAGAGATAAGTTGTTATGTCCAGGCTATCCACGTCGCTCGTTGGTCCAGAATTTCGCACGAGAAAATCTTTTTCCATTTGTAACAACATGTTTCTGCAACCTGGGCTATCAAATACCACAGTGTGTGCGTGGTATGTCTTGCCGAAATCATCTTGATTGGAACTTTTGAAGAAAACGTTTTCTCGTAGCTTCAGGTGCTTGAGGGAAAATGTCGTGACTTGGGCTAACCATCCACCCAAAGAGTGTCCCGTGAAATAAATTTGAAATTTGACGTTGCATTCTTTCTCGACTAGACGCACAGCTTCGTAAACTTTGTGAGTAAATGTGCAAGCGGCGTTCATCTGTTTGACATAATTATTCCCAATGATTCCCTTCAAATCGGCTCTCACCGCATCGAAATTTTTGATATCGGTTCCCCTATGGGCTATGACTATTCTGCGGCGCACTGGATGTAAAAATGCAGCGCCGAAATATCCCCAAATGGTTTTCAATAACGCCTTGTTTCTTGCCGTTGTAAGAAGTTTCCAACCTTGAAGTAGTTTCAAACGTTTCCCGTATTCATCTTCAGTTTCATTTTCCTCTTTTTCATGAGGAAATTTGTCTTTGTAAGCGCTCCTAGCGAATTGCGCGAGAATGTAAGGATCCAAGAAAGCGGTAACGCTGTCCAGCTGTTTTTCTTCAGTCCTTGTTTCTTTACTCGTTAAAGATTTGAGGGTATTAAGAAAATCATTGTTGATTAATTCTAAGCTCGCGTCACACGTTAATTTGTCGCAGTATGGTGATATGGGAACTCCCGCGTCTAAATCCGAAGTGTATGAAAAACCCGGATTTTATAATTTAATAATTTTTTAAAATTATACCATGGTCATTTAATCTAGATGGTCATAGCAAAGAGAATCTACATAAGAAACCCGGTTGAAATCCAAAATGGATGTAGTTATTCAGCTTCTGTAAAAAAAACTGTAGGCCTATCATACCTTAACTATTTACGACGCGAAATTTTTCGAGGAACGCTCGATAATCGCCCAGTGAAAACAAAACGCTGCTTCACGCGGGAAACCTTTAATTTTCGTGCACGGTTCTGGGTAATAATAGACAGGCCGCCATTGCATTTTTTAAATAAAAGAGTGAAAGTTTGTACGTAGAAGCAATTGGAGGCAAATGATAATTCATTGTGTATCATTATTATTATACAAAAACGAGTTTTGCTTCGCAGTCCTTAAAAAACTGCATTTATACACAATCCGCGACATTTTTTCAAACCCACAAAGGGCCAGAAACTAGAAATTATTATATGTATTGCAATTTGAAATGAAGTTTAATCGATATGAGAAATTTGCTTTTAATTGCGTAGTTCAAACATTTGTTATGATTAGAAATTTTACAACAAACACGGCTATAAATGCCGCGTTTCGAGTTAAAGGGAGCTTAGATTTTCACGTACGAAATTATATAGAATCTGTCCCGTAAAAACTTATCAATGTCAAATAATTAAGGCGAAAAAAATACAAAATGAGCTTTTAGCATTTTAATTTTTCAGGGTGGAAGAGATAAGAAGAACATTTATTTCGAGTAAAATGTCGCTTTACTACTCCTAAAATGAGGTCCCTCATTCTGATTTGTGGCTTTAAAAGCAGTGTCGTATTTCTGACATTTATCATACATTCAGAAAAGGTCTTCATATGTGTGTTGTTACATCTTGTATAAGTTTTAAACTTCAGTTCGAACTCTAGTCATAATCGTCCTTGATTTAGCTCTTGCATGGTTCCGAAACGCGGCATTTATACCCGTGTTTGTTGTAAAATTTCTAATCATAACAAATGTTTGAACTACGCAATTAAAAGCAAATTTCTCATATCGATTAAACTTCATTTCAAATTGCAATACATATAATAATTTCTAGTTTCTGGCCCTTTGTGGGTTTGAAAAAATGTCGCGGATTGTGTATAAATGCAGTTTTTTAAGGACTGCGAAGCAAAACTCGTTTTTGTATAATATCTGTCCCTTTTTGGGGAGAAACGTTATTTGGGAATAAATTAGTTCTGGAATTGTCAAACTCAATCGTCCAATTTTTATGACTAATTATATAGTATTTCACTAAATCGTAACTTACATTTGGAAATTGGAATGGTCGGATAATACATGAGCGGCTAAATGTGCGCCTGTTTTTGTTATTATCAGTATTATCAATTGAATAAATTTCCCCTTTTCCAAAATTTTACTAAATAGAATATGTTTTTACCCTTAATTATGGCTAATTAGCTTGTTTATTGCCACCTTTTCCAAAAAATTATTATTTTTAGTTTCTTTTGACCATAAAAAGAGGCGCACTTTTAGCCATTCGTGATAATACTATGCACTGTATAAAAACTCACTATGCTAAATATTCGTTGAAACCATGTGAAAATTATAAAAATTCTCCAACTATTTCTTTGTGATCATTTAACCTAGGCTTAGAAAGACAAAAAATAGGCCCAAAAAGTTTTAAAAAAATCACGTGAACTTAATTAGAGAATCAAAATGGTGAAATTAAGCGCGAGATTTGAATTGAAACTTTTATTGAAATGCAGCGCGGGCTGGCGCGTGAGCTAGCGCGTGGTTTAAAAATATTTATTTTTAAAACCTATAAAAAAACGCCAAGTTAACCTTACACTACGAGAAATGAGATACTATACCTTTTCAGCCTTTGCTAGTGCTGTAAAGTTAGGCTGTGAAAAAAGTGTACCCCCTTGGTCGCGAAAATTATTCCACCTCATAATGTTAAGCTCCATAGAGTTTAACATTAGGATTTCAGATTGAGTATAAATAGAAAATCCCTGACGGGATTTTCTTAATTATCGAAGGTAGTGTGAAAAGGAAAATCAAGTGATTTTTTGTCGATTCTTGTACTAATTATAAGACACGTCTGCACAGTGAAACATTCAGGAAATATCTCCGAATGATTTTAATTAGGTTCAGGTTTTAAGGATAATTCGAAATAAGCCCTTGAGACTAACCGCATAAAGCCCTTAAGCCCCGTTTTCATGAGAGCAATTTGCGAGAAAAAACCTGAAAAAAATCGCGCGATAATTTTTCTCGCCTGTTTTCATGTTTGCGAGAACTTTGAGACAATAGCGAGAAAGAGCCTGCGAGATCGATTTTAGCGATATCGCAAACGTCTGTCTGGTTTTGATTTCTTCGCTCTCGCTTCAGCGATTTTTATAACATTCCCCTACGTCACAACTTGGCTAAAGTTAATCAGCCAATAAAACTGAATAAAAATTGTCACGCGCTCTTTATTAAATTATTTACCAACATTAGGCCTAATTTTTAATACTGCACGAAAGAACTTTTTTCTCTTTGAGCGCGTGCAGGAGAGAGACGGTTATTAACATTAGGCTTAAGTTTTCAGAAACCATTTAGATATTTCTTTATTTTCTGATTACATTCCTAAATCTGTCGGTATAAATTACCTACGAATTATGAATATTTCAAGCCTTTTATCGAAACTTTGAACAGTATAATTAAACAAATGTACACCTGGGAATGGCGCTAATGTCAAAATTTTATCTGTGTTGAAGCTTTAGATACTACTAACCAACGTTTCATAATGTCCCTCGGATTTTCTGACACTGGGTGAGCCCACCGTCTCCTTTTTGAGTACGTACGCTTTTAATTTCTGTTTAAACTAAACAAAATTGGCTGAAGCATAAGCTTCTTTCTCAGAAGTAGATCCTTGAATTTATGTCGAACCGCCATTTCATGTCGGCTTAATATGTTTAAAAATCGCGCGTGAAATCACATGCTTATAAAAAAATCGCTCTTCATGAAAACGAAAAAGTACAAGCGAGAACTTGAATTAAGTCTAGCTAAAATCTTGAAGCGATACCGCTGTTTGGAAACTCGCGCTCGCTCTCGCAAATCGCTTCGAATCTCGCTCTCATGAAAACGGGACTTTTATTCCTTTTAACAAAATTTCCGTTGCACGCTCTACATCTCACGCCACGGTTATCAAATCGCGCACAATTTTTATCAAATCTTGCGATAATTTTAATTCGGCACGGAGCGTGCCACGAAAGTTTTATTAACAAGAAGACAGGGCCTTACGCGATTGGTCAGAGGTGCCCATTTCATATTATGCATAAACTTCCACCCTAATTTGAGCTTTAAAAATCATTCGGAGATATTTCCAGAATGTTTCACTCAGGTTTTATAATATGAAGAAGAATCTATAAAAAAACACTTGATTTTCCACTTCACCCTCCCTTTAATGGGTAATTAAACATGCCTAAAGTGAAGTAAACACCTCCTTTATATACATGTATAGCGAAGTAAGTCCCTTTACGATTACCAGGGTAGAGTCACCAAGGATATATAAGATGGGAGACTTGTTCTGGCAAGCCGTTGGTAAAGGCGCACGTCACGTGATCGTTGCTGAAATCCAGCGTTCATGATTCAAAATTATAAAGAACCTTAAGAGGCTAGAGCAAGGAATATTGAACGCATGCACGAGAATGTACGCTCTCTTGACGTGAAGGTGTAGCGGTAAACATGTTAACCGGGGAACGGCACAGTACCGTTTTAGGAACGGAGGACTACTTTGCGCATTTTGTCTTAATCCGAGCCTCCCCTCTTATACATTTTCCTTGCCGTCACTAAAGTCAATTTCTAGTTAAACTAGGCCGGATTTTCTGCCAGAGGGTTCTCCTGGTACAAAAAATGACTCGTGAACAAGTAACAACAGAGAAGCGAGTCATCTAAAAAAATGCGGTACTCCTGCATGTAAAAGAAAATAGAGATAAACATTTTACCCCCATTTTTACCCTAAACTCTGGGACCCAATATTTCCGAGTGTGCGGTTCTCTGGTTAATGAAGTCCAAGCGATAAACATACTTACACTTTACATTTTAAATGTAATTTGTTCAGCATTTTGCGAGACAACTTCGCGAAGAACAACAAAATTACGTGAAAATTTTACCCGTATCGAAGGTCAAAGTACGGAAAACCAGAAGGGTGGTACTAGGAATATTGTCACACCCTCTTATCTCTAACCTTGGTTCTGGCAACCATATTGGCAATGCAATTAAAAAACCGAAATATGGACGTCACGTCACATGGATTTTCTGTCGAGCACTAGCTCACTATAATCTCCGTTCATTTCACAAGATCCTCTTCTAACGGTGAAATGTTGTCGAGGTAAAAATGGAGGGTGCTAGTAATGGACTGAAACAGTACCCGTACCGCCAGCGGCGGATGAAAGCTATAAGGCAAGGTCGCTAATGGGTTTCTACAATTGTTCGTAGCTGCTCAGACCACCTAACCCATGGACAGGTAATTGAATAGGGAACAACGCCTGACACTAGTGCTGTGGCGGCGGATGTTGGAAGCTTTTATTTACTTCCCCTATTTATTTATTTTACCCTCTCTCTCATTAAAGGTTCATAAATGATTTATCAAGTTAGTTAGTAAATATCACTCTGGTATTGTTTATAAAGTCTGTTTAACATTAAGCCTTGGCTAAAAGAGGAATTTTTCATACGGATTACCGGGCATTTGGCGATAAATTGCGGTCGGTAGACGCGTGAGGGCGCGTGCTACGCACTGCCATTTGTTAACGCTGGTTTAACATGGCTTGCCTGTCCATGGAATGAGGTGCTCTGAGGGAGCGGGGACCCTAGATTGTTTTAACACGGTTTTGGCAACCATATTGATGTAAATTATTTCAGAAAATCTCAGCTCCTTCATCAAACGAAAGCTCTCCATAGATATATTCTTAAAATTTACAACATTGGTTTCACTGTTTCTTTGAACTGGAAATTTTTGGACTGTAGATTTTAACAGAAATGAATCTGCGTGACGTGAGGAAGTTGTATTGTTTTTTATGCTCGGGACTAAAGAGGTGAATTTCAATTTTTCTAATACAACCCCTCCTCTCTCCCCACGGGTTGGAGAGTTTTATGAGCATAGAGACACCAGAAAATGTGTTCACGCCTAAACAATCACATAATGGAGTTTTTCTTTGTAAAGCCCCAAAGTTCTTAGGAACTATTTAGCTCTCTGGGGCCTGAAGGAGATTTTTAACAGTAAAGCGCGATGTTTTACCCAAATTTTGTCACGGCTTTTTAACGATAGGAGTTCAAAATATTTCCGTAGTGCTCCATAGTTTCATTAGTAACTGTTTTGTATAAGAATGTCTTTCTGGAAATAACGAATTGAAAGTTGCGAAGAAAAA
Source organism: Phalangium opilio (assembly GCF_054372755.1). Lineage (NCBI taxonomy): Eukaryota > Metazoa > Arthropoda > Arachnida > Opiliones > Phalangiidae > Phalangium > Phalangium opilio. The sequence goes on from NW_028324243.1 coordinate 282,584, forward strand.
GCAAGGGAAACATGATTTATCGGATAGTTCGCAAAAGAACTTCGTGTACGAATGTGCAAGTTCGGATGTTACTAAAACACTTTCCCTTTATTTTAAAACTGAGATGGAAAAAGATAATTTTGAAAGAAAATACTCCGCTGATTAATTATAGGGTCAGTGTGCCTAACTTTGGACAGCTGCAACTTTAGACACTTTTATTATAAAAATCATATTTAATTACTGGATGCATCAAATTGATAATGAAATAGCTTATTTTAAAGCTTAGAATGTGAGGAATTTAGAAAAAATACTTCAAAGTCGTAGAATAACATCCGACTACGTTACGAGCCAAATTAGCCCACTCCCCAAACTCGTCCATTTAAATTACGGCCAAATTTGACGGGGGTCAACCCTTTGGTCCCGGGAAATAAGGTTTGACGAAAATTGGAGAAATCATACCTGAACAAACTAGAAACCATTCGAAAGAGCAACTTTTTGGCTTCATAATCCGTATTTTAAACACTGTCTTACGCGGGAAATTCGACGAAATATTCAGCTTTAAAAACACCTGGGCAAATTTCTAACTTTGGACACTTTCATGCTGGCCGATTTCTCCGTTTGTTAACACTAATTAACTCGCGATATTAGCCTTTTTAGAGTTTAAAATAATAAGGGACACATCCTCAGTTTGTTAAAATTGTTACGCGGCAAACAGCGCGCCTAAATTAAAGGCTAGAGCAGACGGCGCGATTCTCTCCGCGCCGACCCCCGTTCGATTCGGATCGGATCTCTCAAAACCGTTACGTAGGCTAACGTAGCGCTACAATAGAACTACAAATTGGCGCCAATTTCAATTCGAAGACTGCGAAGTTTTATTTAACAATATGGCCACCGATGAGTCACCCTTTTTTCGCTGTCCAAAGTTAGGAAGGGGTGTCCAAAGTTAGGAAGGGGGCGTCCAAAGTTACATAGAAGTGTCCAAAGTTGAGCACGAATTCGGCCTTTGGGGAACTCTACTTTGTGAAAAATGTATTCCATTTAAAAAGTTGAAAACTTGTGAGAATGTGTCTTAAGAATGCTTCTCTCCATTGCTTTTTTAATTTTGAGTCTAACACAGGCCTATAAGCAACGGAAGTTATTCAAGGTTATGCAAAAAGTGTCCAAAGTTATGCATACTGACCCTATTATTATTCTATTTTTTTATTAAAATATAATTTGTAGAAAATAAATTTCTTTTCACTCGTGTAGGCAAAAATTCTTAAATTTACCACATGGGCTGCATGTGCCTACAATTCTTTTAAAATTTTTCACAACATAGGCATAGTAAAATAGCCCTAGCCCTCAGATTTTCAAAGACTAGTTTATTATATTGAATACAGATTCTCTACCTCAATAGTGCACTATGAAAATTATTAAAGATTTGTAACGCGTTGGCTAACTATTGGCGAGACTAGACAGCATAGTGGTCAACAAAACCGCTTTGCGCTTTAGAAGATTGTTAAATTACCTATTGCTCGAGCTTCAATGCTATAGTGTACTTTAGCTGTATGTTTATGGCTCGGGCTTCGGTACCACGAGAACCTTACTTTCGGAAATATTGGGCGCCGAAGATTAGGGTAAAAATGGGGGTCGAAATTTTATCTCTATTTCTGTACCGAGAGAACCCCCTAACAGTCGATCTTATGTACCATGCAAGAGAACCGTATTTTTTAGACGACTTGCTTCTCTATTGTTACTTGTTCACGAGTCATTTTCTGTACCAGGAGAACCCTCTAGCAAGAATAAGGTTTAAAATGATTTCAAATTTGAAAAATGTTTAAAAAATGTTTATAAAGTAAACGCAAAAAGTAAAATTCATTATACAATAATAATTAGCCAATTCTAGGGTAGATGTAAAATTAAATTATTAGTAGGGATGAACCGATACCGATACCATATCGGTATCGGCACCGATACTCGCGGTTTCCCGATAGTATCGGATCGGTTGGTTCGATACCGATACTCGTTTAAAATGCGTTATATGGCGCCACATGACATTTTTGGGTCTTTTAGTAACGTAATGATGGTGATAATATCTCATTTCTATGAATTACAATTGTGACGAGTTCTCATTTATATAAAAAGTACCTGAATTCAGTTTATCTAACAACTAATAAGCGAAAATATTTCTTAGTACGCGCCTACTACTCTAGGGATGAACCGATACCATATCGGTATCGGTTGAAGTATCGGGTTTTGGATCATAGTGAGTAAATATCGGTATCGGTTCATGATTGTACTGGTATCGATCGGTATCGGTTTATGTTTGTACTGGTGTCGATCGGTATCGGTTTATGTTTGTACTGGTGTCGATCGGTATCGGTTCATGTTTGTACTGGTATCGATCGGTATCGGATTAAGCCTGGTATCGGCCATCTCTAATTATTAGTGAAGAAAACTTTCAACTCCTGCCATTGTGTCTAACACTCTTTGCAATACGACCATCAAGGTTGAAGGACCACGGTAATACTATCTGATCACAGTAAAAAATATCCTACCTGCCATCGGAGATATTTAGTTTTTACCAAAAACTCGAATACTTAGTAGAACGAGCATAAGTAATAATTTTACACTACAAAAATTATGCAAATTCATTGGAAACAAAACTCAAAGTAAAATGGATGCATCAACTTAAAAAGAATCAAACTACTCACGTTACATGGCGCTTACCAATCCAAATTCTTCATCCTTCATTAGTGGGGTGGTTTTCTATTGGTTAAGATCGCGGTATCACCAGAACGTCATTAAATTATAGACAATGTTTCAAAAATCTACGGAAAAAACACTTTTGATATAAAAAAAAATGTGGCTAAGCCTTGGCACGAAATATCTCCAGAAAATTGAAAATCGCAAGTTCAAATTAGATAAAACGCACTTGATAATAGTTTCTATCTTTACACTGTCCCGACTAAACGATCTATAACTGCACAATTTTTAATCCAATTAAACTAATTTTAACCAGTTTAACCAAAATTTCTTTATGCGGAACTAATTGTATGATCTTAACGTGACTGAAGAAATTTAATCTCTAAGTGCCTTATCTTCCATTAACATTTCTTAGAATTGTGCAATAATCTCACCTGTCGTTTAGTAAAAAAGTACTCCAAAATTTGATAAATTTTTTTTTATAAATCTTAGATTACTACCGAGGGGTTAGTCACTTGAATTATCAGGTGTACAAAACCGAAGAAATCGATTACTTGATTTCTAGAATTCTTACAAAATCATTCTTGTGGGTAATCAAAGGCAATCAGAAATCTCCGATAATCACTGGCAATCACGTAAAATCTTGAGAAAATCGGAAATAATCACGTGATTTACTAGTAATCTTTTGTAATCACCTCGGTAATCACACATTTCGTGCAATAATCACACATAATCTATCGAGGAATTCGAAAATCCAAAATAAAAATCGTAATCAGTTGAAAAAGAAATAATCACCGCATTTCTCGTAATTCACGAAGAATCCAGTGGTAATCAATGCATTCACCAAAAAAACAGCGGAATTCATTGGAATTAAAACAGGATTCAAAAGTAATCTGCGGCAATTACTGGAAATCAGTGTAAAGATTATGGAAATCACCAAAAATAATCGTAACCACAGAAATCAAGGAATTCAGAAATCATTAATCAGGTGTTCAATCTTTTGGCGAATGACTAGCCCCTCGCTTATTATCGTCAGATAAATGGCAAAGGCATAACCGAGGGGTCGGTCATTCATGAAATCCCGTACGCTACCCGCGAAATCCAACTTAAGAAATCCGAAATCAATGCTGATTTTGAAATCCCATAAAATATTCGTAAAGAAATCACAAAATCAGTAAAGAAATCATAAAATCGTTAAAGAAATCACAAAATCAACAAAGAATTCACAAAATCAGAAGCGAAATCACAAAATCAGTAAAGAAATCGCGAAATCCATTACAAAATTCACGAAATCCAAAATCGAAAGAAATCAAGGGGAAATTTGCAAAATCCGCCAACATCCGTTGGATTTTATCTAATTTTGAAAGAAATCAAATTGGATTTCGAAATCCCGTACACTTTTTCAAAAACGTCCGACCCCTCGGGCATAACCCAATTGAAAAGAATTTTAATAGAAAATTAATTGTTACCGAGGGAAGATAAAGGAATTGCATTATGGCTTGATGTGTTTAGAGATTCAAAGAACCGCAAACACGAGTGTCGTATTTGGTGTTTGTGGATATGTTTCTTCTATAACATAAATTGATAATCTATCACTAAGTTTCAATGTCTTAATTGTATCAGGAGTTCATAATAACCCGAAGTACGAAACTGGTTAAAAAGCCAGTAACAACAAAGTTTCGCCGTAAAGCTCAGCGGATTCATACACCGCTTAACTCCCAAAGAAATAGTTGTACCCCATTTTTTAGCGCCCACGCGCATTAACTTAAGCCTGGTTCCCACTTGGCGAAAAAAAGCACGCGAAATGTGTATTCGCCGGCTGAAACTTCTTGACGATTATTTATTCGCCAGAGCCGGCGTTCCCATTTAGCGCGAAATTAGAAGAGATCGCGCGCGAGATTTTCTTTCACGTTAAGCCTAATTATTTTCTTGCGGATTAAAAATGGAAAACCTAAACAAAATAAATAATGAAAATGGCCTTTGTTTAAATTTAACGTTTCAAAAATGTCTTTCGGGAAATGAGAGGTGACCACGAGTTTCTTCAGGTAAAGAAATATTGAATTATCAGAACTTAAATTTAGATTCTATCAATGTAGTTTTCACTTATATATTGTAACCGATGTTCCCCGATTGTGTATTTGTGTTGTGCTAAAACATGAAACAGTAGTAGACTTAAAATAAAACTTAAGTGATCGACAGATAATTCTAAGCAAAAGAGAGGAGCCATTACAAAATTCTGAATCTGGGTTTTGATTGGTTGCTTTTAGGGCGAATTTGTTTCCCCTTTTCGCCTCGACTAAAAAAATAGAACAAGTCGCTCAGTTCCGCGAATACGATTTTTTGCCCGCGAATATCAAAAATTCGCTCAATTTTATCGCGCTGATCATTTCGCGTTGAAGTTTCGCCCTATTTTCGCCAAGTGGGAACCAGGCTTTACACACTTCCGGTTTAGCACTATTTTTATCTTGTGATTTTGGGAGCGAAAATGGCTCACGTCTGCTTCTGTCGGAACGGTGTAAATTAAGCCTTGGCTAAGAAGTTGGCTTTTAGTCGGGGTTTCTAGTTTTCTACAAAACATTTTAACGATCGTCAATAATGTTTTGTTGTGATATATGTGTGAGTGAGAATTCCGTGGTTAAATTAAAATGGTTTGGACAAATTTATTCACAGTATTTTTAATATAAGAATTGCAACGTGTTTCTACGTCCACCATATCGCCATTTTTCTTGTCGACGGAGATCCGAGCCAACGGAAGTTTTGGAACGAAAACCAAGGAGCATAGATACCACTACGATATACTGTAAGGTTGTATGTCCATAAACAGGCTAGTCCTTTCTATGCGCAACGACAGAATCTTGTTGTTCGCGATTTTTACCACTAGCTCTATGGGCAGTTTCATACTTCCCCCCGAAGGGGGGTTATTATGTACTCCTGATTGTATCTATCCCAGTAGACTTAACCTGTCTTACTCTGGTAATAAATTATACGAGACGCAACCACCGTGAAGGCCTTCCCTTTAGTGCACTCTCAGTATATGACACGCGAGAGGTTATTATATTCATGACTTAAAGGGTCTGTAAAAACGTCGGCGAACCATTTAAATTTTTATTTATTAAGAGTAGTTATTGACGTGACAGAAGGGAGGGGGGGGGGAAGAAAAACTAAAATCTTGCCTTATCTGGCTGTCTTGAGAAAACTTTTTAACTTGGCTTTTGAGCTTGAAGGAGAGAAGGATGGAGTGGAAACCCCCCCTTACCTAGCCTCTCCTACAGCACGAAAGTCCTATCAGCATCCTCAGCGTTCTGGTAGGGTTGTACAGTACGAAATTGTAAAGGACGCCCACTTTGCCTTCACTCATACATTTACAATGGCGGTAGGGTAGAGGCATGCGCGAGGTACACTGGGAGAGTTTCGGTGCCGCAGGTGGCTTACCATCATTTCCTCTCCATCTTACCTCTTTTCCCCAATTTTGACTAAGACATTCGAGAGAATCAGGGTGACATTGATTGGAACCTGGACAATTCAGTCACTAGCGATAAGTTCCGTACTATTTCGAGTCAGTATTTGATTACTTCGGCAGTGATTACTAACTAGATCTCGCGGGCATTCTGGTAGTTCAGGTTTAACGGCGTAACGTCCAGCTGGGTAGGGTGGTGACATTTCATTTATAGTCTAAGGGGTTATCGAATTCGTCACGCTCATCGCGTAAAATATAACCCTATAGTTTGATTGCAAAATATTAAATGACCGAAGTTGAACACAAACGACTCAGTAACCTCGGAAACTTTTGTTGTTTTTGTGAAAAACATTTTGCGATTTTAACATGGCGACTTATTTCAGTTTCGAAATTTGGTCCTCACCAACTTATTGAATTACAAGCAGGTTGAATTTAATTTATATTTTGCAATGAGGTTTCTTTAGTAACTGGGGCAACTAGAAAATTACGCAGCTAAAATGGTTAGGTAGATAATAGTATGGACTGTGTTCAGATCTATGCAACATTTTACTAACAATAGTATTTGGACATAACGTTAACAAAGTTAATTTTGTCTGTTTTCCATCGAATAAAATGAAAATAAGGGGAATATTTTTTGATAATTCGAGGCAGAGTGTAATTCTGTAGCCAGTAAAGACAATTTCAACTCAATATTAGGATAAGTTTGGTTAATTTTTGCATTTCAAAATGTGTTTTGATCCTAACTTAGCTAGACCAAAATGGATATATATACTAAGCCAAATCATCTCCACGGCACCGAGCTCAGTATCCTAACCATAGAACAGGTAAATCCTGCTTCCTCGAAAACGAGGCTTTAACGGTCTGGAGTGGACCGAAAGTTAAATACACTGCTTATCGGAGAATATTTAGGAAAAGGTGGCAACTAATTAATTGGAGAATATTTGGAGAAGGCGGCAGCTTATTAATTGGAGAAGGTTTTGGAAAAGGTGGCAGCTAACAATTAAGAGAATATTTTTTGGTAAAAGTGGCAGCTTATTAATAAGAGAATATTTAGGAAAAGTTGGCAACTAATTAGTAGGAGAATGTTTTGGAATAGTTGGCAGCTATAGTCTGTCCAAAGAAGATACACGCCCCAGGAATGGAAAGTGTAGCTTCCTCTAGTGTAAATTTTTGTCTGGCCCCTCCTAGTACGCTCTAAAGGCAGGCTCGGTTGACCGAGGTATTTCCGGCTACATTGAAATTGCATAGACCGGAAGTTCCTTGGTCAACCTAACCCCCAGACATACCTTCCATTCTGGAGCGTATATTTTCTTTGGTCTGTCAAACGAAAGAAGAGCCCTGAGAAATTTGTCCGAATTGGTGTCGCCACCATCGACCCCATAGTACTTTATCAACTTGTTTTGTTTTGACAATAGTCGTCTGTAATATAGTCTGCTATAAACAGATAGGCTTAATTGCAACAGAACCAATACATTTTGCAATATGTATTTAACATGTTTATGTTTCATGGTTTTTTATGATTATCGAGTATTAAAGAATATAAAACAAAATTATCGACAAGACACCAGTTTTATCTTTGTTGAACTAGCATTGCAATATATTTTAAGTTAAAGTACTTGTCCATAAGTAGTTCAGCATCAAAGCGTCTTCAGTCCACGTCTTCATCAGAGTCTTCGCTGTCTTCTTGCATATTGATTTTAAGAGGTTCAATTGTGGTTTCGATGATGGGATCTTTTTCCCAATACTCATGCATTACATATATATTGGTGGCGTGCCTACAAAAACGTAAATTAGCGTCGAATATAGTACCCAAATCTTTAGTTTGAGTTGCTGTGCGGATGGGTTTGGAGTCAATTAAGTAGGAGTTCAGCAACATTCAAACGAATTGGTTATTAGAAAACTATTATTCTTTCATTGAACGAACAAGACATAACCTTGCAAAGACGGAAGTGCCGGAACTTTCAGTTCAAGGCATCATTGCTCGGTCCACTGATAATTTAATAACGTTGAGATTATTTGGGAAATATACATTCATTTCTGTGTTTCTGAAACTCGAAAATGGCTATTTACAACCCATATTTATTAAGGAAATAATAAATTTAAATCCTAAAGACAAACTACTCCCATAATTATACATTTAATATTGCAAATATCATGAACTCAAATATATTTACTTCTATTGTTTAGTAATAAACAATGTGTATGTTGTGTTTAAAACATGGTGACAAATATATTTTAAAATATATTTTTTAACACAAATATTCACCTTTTTATTAAGATTTGAACTAACATTATCTATATCAAAACCAATGTTGTAAAACGAATCATTTTAAATTTCGCGCCAAAGTGTAGATTTTCCCGTCATCTACATGCTGCTGTTGGAAGTAAAACATCCAGTGGTTACCGCGCATGTCAATGGGCGGGGCTTCACCTTTCCCCACTCGGTCTATATCCCACTCTACTATTTTAAGGCCCGTTTTCATGGTCGCTTGTAGCGTGTAAATGGCTAGCTTGCGCGTAAAAAGCGGGAGAAAATCGCAAGCATTTCCATTTTCATGATCGCTTTTAGCAGACGCTTGTAGCGTGAGCTTGCAAAACTTGATTGTGGAACGCTACAAGCGCGTATCTAAACGAAACAGATATTTCAAGCACAAGCGCCGCGTACAAGCGGATCATCGACGTCACGTGACTCAAGAGAGACCAATGAAATACATATCTTTTTTGAGGCGTGTTTTAGGGGAATTTATTTAAAATGGCGGCGAAACCATCGAAGAAAGAGTTGATTGAAATAAACAAAGAGAAAAGAAAACGGGAAAATGAAATTAAAGAACATTTTATCGAAATGGTTAGAGAAAGGGAGGTTATTTGGAACAAAGCCTCGGTAAATTACCGAAATCGGGATTTAAAAGATGCAGCTTGGGCTGAAGTATTTCACCTATGCCCGGATATGGCGAAAACAAGTGAGTACAGTTTATAAATGAATTAATCGAAGTAATTAATGATATATTTAAAATCTGATAGAAGAAGAAATCCAAAAAAAATGGAAGAGCTTAATGGACAACTTCCGTTCTCATTTTAATTCAATGACAAAGTCACGGAGCGGTGATGGATTTGACGATGAAAAAGATATATCAATGGTTAAATGGCCCCATTTTAGTCAAATGATGTTTTTAAAAGATGTTATTGCCAAGAGAATGTACGAGTGAGAGTTATGAGAGTTGTGATTATCTTAATAATAACGCTTTATTGTAACATTGTTCAGGACGTCTACCAATTTTCAATGTACAGAGAATTCCAACGACGCTACTCTGGATAAATTGAACGGCAGTAGTTCAAATTACACATCAAAGTCGGTAGTAAATGTAAAGACTTGCTCTATTGGGTTTCATTAATATATACATAAGTCCCCTCCCCGGCCCCCCACTATAATCACAACAAATTCATTCTTGAAATAATTACACTTAATTTTTGGTTAATAATATATATCTATTTCTGATAGATTGTAGGTGATGATGGGGAGGAATTTTCCATTGATGTTGAGGAGCAGCCCACGTCGAATCCGCAGCTAGTTTCAACCTCTAGTACTGCAGGACAACAGACAACGTCTAGAGCTAGTACTTCAGGAGCTACTGGAAGTGTTTCATATTCGGAAGATACTGGCAACACCTCATCAGGAATACCAGTAGAGAGCTCAAGTTCAAGTGAGACACCTACATCAAGGAATTTTCGTGTCTACAATTCGGCAACCTCCAAGGAACCAATGAATAAAAGATTTGTTAAAGGGAAAAAAAGGCCCCTCGACGATGAATCTGCTTCAATCCGCAGCTAGTTTCAACCTCTAGTACTGCAGGACAACAGACAACGTCTAGAGCTAGTACTTCAGGAGCTACTGGAAGTGTTTCATATTCGGAAGATACTGGCAACACCTCATCAGGAATACCAGTAGAGAGCTCAAGTTCAAGTGAGACACCTACATCAAGGAATTTTCGTGTCTACAATTCGGCAACCTCCAAGGAACCAATGAATAAAAGATTTGTTAAAGGGAAAAAAAGGCCCCTCGACGATGAATCTGCTTCAATTCTAGCTGAATTAGGGAAATTAAACAAGTATGATATTAAATGTCAATTCAATTTATGGTTTACTAAACGTAAATTAGTTAAATTACTTTCATATTTTCAGACAAATAGATGGTAAACCTGAGGATAATACGAGCAAATTCACAGACTACATTGGTACAATACTTCGACGCTTGCCGGAAAATGACCAAGAAGAATGTGAATTTGAACTTTTGGACGTAGCTTTAAAATATTTAAAGAATAAAAAGTCTGTTGGCTAGTAAATTTTTATTCAAATTAAATACCATTTCATTGTACATGTCACATGCAAAGAACAAACTTCACAAATAATGAATTTAATTAGTCGTTTAACAATCCAGGTGTAATTTCATACTGCCAGGGAACTTCACCCGCTGGCGTGGAAAAATATTCCTTAAATTTGTCCCTGATTTCTCCAGCCTGCCAATTGTAATTTCTGGCCGCTGTACGTGCGATATTTACAAGTCCTTTAGCGGGTTTATTAAGTAAATCTGACTGCCATTCTCCAGTCACTAATTTGCCTTCTTTGTCGAAATGATCCGCGTAAACCATTGGGCAATATACCTTGTTAGCGGATTTCAATTCTTCTGCCATTAAAAAGTTATGCAAAACAACGATAGCTTTCACGATAACATCCACATTGTCGGGTATCAGAAGAATAGAGGTTCGGAGAATTCTCCACCTAGCGGCAGCAATGCCGAAAACATTTTCACTACAACGCCTAGATAATAAAAATAAAAACTGAATTAGTAATTAGATTTAATTTCAAAAGGTGAAATTAGTAAAATCTTGGACAGAAAGGAGTTTAAAAGGGGCAAACAGGTTTTTTACGAACTCCCGAACATTTTATAAACAGAAGATCCTATTTTGGTACTCCTTTTTCATGTCAAAACGTTTTACCTTGCACGGCTTAACCGATAGTTAAATATTCTTTTTTTGTCATCTAAACCGTCTCGCGAATACGGTCTCATGAACGTTGGTAGTAGTTGAAAGGCCTCGTCGCCCACAAGTACATGTGGTACTTCGATACCCGATCCGGGTAATTTCATTACTCCTGGTAACCCAACTCTGCCATTTTGCAAGGACTCTCCAAAAGTGGAAGCCTTGAAGACCCCACCATCAGATGTTGACCCATAGGCGCCAATGTCAATAGTTAAAAACATATAATGGGCATCAACGACAGCCATAAGCACAATTGAGTTGAAGCCCTGAATGACATATTTTTAAATATTAAAAATGATTGACATATTTCATTTGGAAATTGAATATGCCTCTCTATTTAGTCTACTACCGCACATAGCATACCTTATAATTATGATAAAGGGAGCCTGATTTTGGGGGCTGTTGAATCATAATATGTTTACCATCTACTGCCCCGCAGCATAGAGGAAAATTCCATATGGCTTCGAAATCCATAGCAGCTTTTCTCCAGGTTTCCGTTGTTGGGGTCTAAATATTAATGAAATTCATTAACTCTCAAAAGCACAATGTACTTATTTTAATTTTGTGACTAATCTTTATTGATTCTCATTACTTACTGCCAAATAGTTGGGTTGCAAAACGTCCCATAGTGAGTGACAAACTTGTTTTATCACATTGTGAGCTGATGTTTTGCTCATGCGAAAACAGTAGGCCATGGAAGCAAGGGAATTACCTGTAGCTAAAAACCTGTCAGATACTAGTTATTATTTATTCTCTAGAGTTTAATATTTAATAAAAGTGGTACCTTAATGTAACGGCGAGCATTTCTCCTGGTGATATGATATCAGAACGTCCAAAGCATTCTTTGCTCAATCTTCCCTTCATTAACCCCAAAAGATAATCAAATTGATTGGGACTCATCCGAGTGTAGTTCTGAAAATAACTGTGGTCGTGTGCTCGCATGGATTGGAGCTATTTTAATAAAATAATTTAATCACAAAACTAGACAAGGCCTAGATAGTAAAATCTAAATACATACCAAAGATCCCCAATCTCCCTCGGTTTTGCGATTTTGCCAAATCGGGTGAACCCACCAACGTTTTTCTCTATACCGCCTTTTCTTATTTTGCTTATTTTTAATTACTAATAAAGATATTAATAATATTTTTTTCCGAATAAGAAGTTGCCGACGTGTTGCATCCGCCATTTTGAAAAATATCCTATATCCGCTCCGCGAAATGTGGGAGCGCGCGTATTTTAAACGCGACCATGAAAACGTAAAAGCTTGGAACGATTTACTCGCGATTGTGAATCACAAGCGGAAAAAATTCGCTAGCAATTTTTCCACGCTACTTTTAGCGTACAAGCGACCATGAAAACGGGGCTTTAGAGCGGGAGAAGGACGACGGAGTCCGGGGGTGTGTAAATTCGAAACGTCACTTCCTCTTGTCTCGTGATTGGCTATTAGAGCTACGCAAAACGTGTCAAAGTTAGGAGGGTAACACCCAAACCAAATCGACATGATAGAAGGGGCATATGATAGAGCTGTATATTCATAGTTATATAGATTCATGATATTACACAGACTTACCGAAATTATCCGAAATACACCTTAAGCCTTGGCCGTAATGAAAGTCGAAAAATTACTTCAAACGATATTAAAACCTCTATAAACTGTAACTATTTACCTGAATTACTTTTTTAGACGAAAATTGGACCTGATTTCAAAGTATTGCTTATTAAGGGCGTTATAGTTCATTAGAAAATCCAAATAAAGGTATTCAAGCTCGAATGAAATGTCAAAAAATTAATTAGCCACGCCTTACTGTCGTCTGCTATGAAATAAACTTTCTTACTGTCGTCTGCTATGAAATAAACTTTGTTACTGTCGTCTGCTATGAAATAGGGAATTCAAGGCATAATTGATTAGTTAAGTTACAAAAATTAGACTTCATTTATTTAAAAATTAAACAGGTAAGTTTCTCATTTAGTAAATGCTTGTTAATTAGAAAGTATTCCGAAAAATAACTTCGCTGTAGTTTTTTCGTATCGCCAAAAACGGATTTATGGGATAAGAACGTCGGATCGTAGCTTTAGCCTCTAGTACCATCCTCGCATACTTTATTGAGAAACTTCGTCTGCTTATATTTTGACTCCACCCACAAATTCGATCTCTAGAAGCAGGGGCGTCGATCACAATTTTTCCCAGGGGGGGGGGGCTGGGGCCCAAGGCAACACCAGGGAGCTAAGCCAAAATTTTTTATTCCTTATAATAAAATATGAAATATAGGATTTTGTAGTAGAAAAAGGGTGTTTTATGGGAAATATAGTACTAAAAATCCTCATATGTAAACCTATTTTAGTTCTAAACTGTGTAGAAAAGTCTCAACAAAAAAAATAATAAGATTTTACTTCGAAAAAAAACTTAATGACAATACTATGTGTAAAAATTTCAGAGCGAGCGAAGCGAGCTCCGCAATTTCGCTGTCTTTAAATTTTATCTCGATGAAAGAGCTAAATTTTCACAAATTCGGCATTTAACTATACGAAAACTTTTACTATGTCAAGAGTATAGGATATAGGGCAGGGCTAAGTCAAGAGCATAGGATATAGGACTAAGTCAAGAGTATAGGATATAGGACTAAGTCAAGAGTATAGGATATAGGACTAAGTCAAGAGTATAGGATATAATAGGACCTTTCATGAAATTATAACATAATATGGGACAGGTTCAAATATATAGTATTTTATAGAAAATATAGGACCGCTGCGCTCCCTGCAATATAAAAAGAGTCCGTTTGGTTCAGCACAAGACTCCTGGAGAATTCGGTCGCTCCAACCTCCTATTTTAGCAGTCACTGATTGGCGTTTCTAAGCGATGCCAAGTGGTTGGTATTAAAAAATCCAGCCTGAAAACATTTGCGCACCTCCGTTCTGAATATAATCTTGCTACATCCATATATAGTAGAAAATGTTTATGAGGAATTTAGTATATATATTGTATATCGATATAAATACAGACCTAATCGTAAATAGTGAAATAGACTAAAATAACTCTATTATTTCAACAACAAAAGGACATTTATATTTTCCTTATAGGGTAAAAAGAGTGAGCGTGGGGGACCAGTCTCGGCCGACTCACAGTGGCACCAAAATTAAACGCAGCTTCCCAGAGGGGGCTGAGCCCCCTCTCATTTTTCCCCGTGGGGGCTCAGGCCCCCACTGCCCCCACATGATCGACGCCCCTGTCTAGAAGTAGCTATATACAGAATTTGTGGGTGGAGTCAAAATGTAAGCAGACGAAGTTTCTCAATAAAGTATGCGAGGATGGGGAGTGAATTCGCTAACTCCGACGTTCTTATCCCATAAATCCGTTTTTGGTATCGCCTATGACAATTTCCCTAAAAAACTGGGTAAAATGTAATGCTTTTTCTATGGGACGCTAACCCTAAAAAGGTGATTTTTTTCGTTAAGCATTACAAACGGGTATCAAGTCATATCTACAAGAGCCTACCGGCCATGTAGAGTTCAATAATTCCCCATATCGAAACCGATCCTCTTTTAAGCGCGCCAAAAAAAAATTTTAAGAAAGTTAGAGACAACTGAACAATTGAAAATTATCATTTTCATTTTACATTTTGAGTAATTAGCACGTCGAAATATTTAAAAACATGTGTTATAAATGCTTTTATTTTCTTCGGTAGTTGTTTGAAGAGGGTGGGTTTTTAATTTCATTAGGTTTCGTTAGTCATCGGAGTGCTCGCAGATGTACACTACTTCAAAAATTTTTACGAGAGTCCAAAAAAGCACATTTCATAGAAAGTTTACCATTGCTTTTAACTTTTCAAATTCGAGATGATTTTGCGGAAATTTGCGCCCTTGTTGGGTTTGGTGATTATTTTAGATACGGTGATCGAATTTCGTGGTTTTGTTGCAGACGCTAAAATAATTTTTTCAAGTTTGAGGTTTACTCTAAATTCGGTAAGTGTTTGGTTACTGTTTATTTTGTTCAACTATTTATTGAATTAAGATCTTTTTAATTACAGAAAGGTGATAGAAGAAATCTTCGTCAAGCTAGGTAAGTGAATTATTCGTGAAAATATTAGTTAACTAATTTCGACTTTTAGTATTATTTTTTTAAAGTACTGAAGTATCTCAACACTCGTACCGTGACTCTGAAGAGTACGGTTCCGGAAGTCATCATCTTGTACCATTAACCCGGGAGGACATGGTTCCCCAACCGGAGTTCTCTCCTGGTGAAGATAATGGAGAAGATATGTTAGATGGAGCTAGGAGGTTATAGGGGTGAAGGAGTCTTCGACTGCCCGTTTTCCCATTGAAACGCGCTTACAGATTATAGTCCGTTCTGGGAGATTCTTAGCCGCGCACCTTGTTCCGCGCTCATCGTCATCGGGCGTCGTCTGTTCGTTTGTTTTAATTTTTGTTAAAGCCGCTGCATTTTTTAGTGCTTTAACGGAACATTTATCATTATTTTATTTTTTATTAATAGTAAATTATTTTTCTTAGATAAAACTGAAGTAAAGGTAACGGTTTTTTACTCTTTCCCAACACCAAAAACTCTAGTAGATAAGTGTTTAAGGTGGATTAAAGCCTGTGGGAGGGTCAAATTAACGCCAGATAAAATTAAACAAGTTGGGAAAACCAAAATATTACCTCTCCGAGTCAAGATAAGGCCTACTTACAAGCTTATTTACCCAAATATGGAAATGTTTCTTTTTTATGAACAAATACTGAAGTTAATTTTATGAAATATTAAAGAGGTATACAAAGCATAGCGAATATACTGTAAATCAGACGACATTTTACATCCAATAAGGATATACTTGTACACATTAAAATCATCCGATGGGGGAAAAACGGGAAATGAAGAGATATAACTTTACGTGTTTGTAAAGGCCCAATTTTCTACTCCTCAACTGTAGACCCTCTATGTTCAAAGCCAGATTCACAACAGGGTTGCGGTGTAAACACTATCCTCTCGTTTCACCTCAACGATTTCTTAGTTTGTCAAGATGACTGTTAACGTTACATAACACCAAATCTTATTTGTGGCTACACGTACTGAAAGTAAATGCGCACCGCATGAAAACACGAAGCTATAATCCGATTACGATCAGACCTTTCACTGAACTGGGCTGCCTTCAGCAGAGCTCACCGAAAAAGACAGCGGATTTTGGAAAACGTTAACCGGTGAGCTCTGTCGTCATAGCTTTGCTGAACGCTTTTCTCCGGTCATCGGTGTTTTAAAAATTACGCTAGCGCAATAAAGCGTGCAAGGTACCAAGGCTTAACAAAAATTGTATGATAACATATTCATAGAGATAGATAAAAACAACTTTTGTAATTAAAATTAGAAAGACTATCATGTCTCTTAAAATTCTCGCGTGATCAACTGGTTTCACGCCAATTAAATAGGTATAGTCCCATCAGAATCAGCAAGAGCTATTTGTAATAATACCTCCATGTTTTTACCGCCAAACTGAGAACTACGCGTTCTACGTCACGTTATCCAAAAACCCGACTATTTTCTTTGGTGACCACGCTGGCTCAGCGCTGAGCACCGTGACCTCAAAATTCAAAAACAAAATCCCATTCTGTATGACACTGCTAACAGCGCTGAGCTCTGCTGAACGCGGCCTAGATTTTCACCATGATGCTTTATTCAATTATATAATCTGATTATTTAAAAGTGTATTTCACTTTCGGCCCACTCTGAACCGTTAATGTCTCTGCATTACAGAAACGAAAACCACACCCAAGCGTTTACTTTTGGGTTCACTAGGCCTATTGACAAATAACAGTTCATTTGACCGACACAGTAGCGTTCTTCTTGTTATCAATAACGAAAGGATTATCCTATAAACAGATGTGGTATAGCTCAAGTAATATATAAACATCCATTTCAAATAATAATTATAAAAAATATTCTTGGGATATCAAAATGAAACATAGCTTTAAAGCTACAAAACTACTAAAGGCATCGAAATTACGAAAAATATTTCCATATATTAATTTTACATTATGAGAAAACCAAATATTAAGGTTTTGTAGAATTTCTTTCCACATCAACACTGGAACTGCTAACGCGAAGCACTAGTGTAACAACGGACGTACACACACAGACAAACACATAGACTGCTGTTTCACCCTTTCCGTATTAATTTTGTTTTGAGAGACAAGATTACCTTAAATATTAAAATAAATATAATAAATATAATTATTATAACATATTTTTTTCGTTATTTATTCACCTTATTCAGCGTTACATCCTTTTTAAAAAGAACAATTAAACATTCTTGAGAGACTTGACTAATATTGGCGTTTGAAATGAAGCATACGCCGGTTGCTTCGCCATACTCAAATAGGTAGTATATAAGGGTGTCGAACTACAGTTAAAAGAAAGAACAACCGCAATTGCGAAAACCTTCGGTGGTCGATCCCACCATGGGCTGGCTAGACGTTTCTCGTAACCCTAGTTGATCGCCGCGAATGTCTTAAACCAAACGATGACGATGGAGTAGAAGCCAGGTGTACAGACTGGTGTCCATGTGGGATGGACAAATACAAAGACCAGAAGATGATGGTGTTAGAAGCCAGGTGTACAGACTGGTGTCCATGTGGGATGGACAAAAACAAAGACCACAAGATGGTGGTGTTAGAAGTCAGGTGTACAGACTGGTGTCCATGTGGGATGGACAATGACCAGAAGATGGTGGTGATTAGAAGCCAGTGTGTACAGACTGGTGTCCATGTCGGATGGACAATGACCAGAAGGTGGTGGTGATTAGAAGCCAGTGTGTACAGACTGGTGTCCATGTCGGATGGACAATGACCAGAAGATGGTTTTGTGAGAACTCAAGTAAAGAAGCCATTTCCGTGACTGTGAAAGCAGTTCGGAAATGGCGAACACGTTTGCTCCGATTTGTCAACTGCGAACGCGGTCACGTGGGTGTAACAACAGACACACACACAAACACACACACAGACACTCAGAATCGTTGCAGAACCTCTCCGTGACATACGTCACTCGTAGAGGTAATTAGGCGCGTCAGATATCGGAAGGGCCATGACGGGAAGCGGTTTTAAAAAGAAAAGAAAGAAGTCGAAACTCATTAGTTCGGTCGTGAAGGCCAAGAAGAGAAGGTCAAGTCCTATATATTCCGACATTTTTACGAATCGATCAACGTTAAATACCCGGAATGGCGTTGATTCATCCTAAATCGGGCGTCCTGACGATTTCCGAGTTATATTTATTCGAGGTACCGCTTACTCAGTCTGGCGTAATCGGAGGCAAGTGGATTGAATTTGATCCGGTGTCCAACGTAGACGAAAATGCTACCATAACGTTCGTTATTCCCGGAAATTCCGAAGGTTACATCGATATTTTCAAAATCCTTTTACACGTTCAAGCCAAAATTATCAGAGCCGATGGTGAAGCCATTGATTGACACGAAGGAAGTTGTGGGACCGGAAAATTTATTTTTGCACTCGCTCTTTAGCGAAGTGCACGTCTTTATGAACGAGAAATCCGTCACGGCTTCCGCTCAAAATTACGCTCACAAAATCATGATCCAAACATTGCTAACATTTAGTGGTCCGGCGAAAAGCAGTTTCTTAACGAGTTCTCTCTTCTACAAGGACAGGGCGGGTAAATTCGACGACCCCGTCAATTATGATAGATTTAAGTCGAGAAAAGCGATAGCCGCCACTGGCGTAAGAGATATGATGGGTGTTGTTCATACGGACATTTGTCAGCAATCGAGGTACCTCCCGAATATGCTGAACCTAAAGTTCAAATTCACCAAAAACCCAAACGAATTTTGTCTTCATACAAATACCGATGTGAAATACAAAGTCAAATTCGAAATGGCGTGTTTGTATATCCGAAAAGTTCATCTAATTAATGAAATAATAATTGCTCATTCCAAGGCCGTAGAGTGCGGGACAATGAAATATCCGATTATCCGATCTGAATGCAATTCGTTTTCCATCGCTCAAAGATCCAAAATAACAACTCGAGACAACTTATTTAACGATCAATGACCGAATTGTGCTAAAAATTTAAACCAATTTTATAAAAAATGTAATTGGATTTAACTCAATTTGCGTCTAGTTTTCTTTTCTAAACTTAATTTTCGATGAAATTTTTATTATATTGAAAATTTTTCAAAGTTTATAGGGGGGGTACTCCTTGGTTTGCTCTTGGTGTTATAAAAGACGCTTTCCTAATTAAACCAGAAGTGGTATGAGACTAGAAGTATTGAGCTAACCAAATTCTTCACTCGGCATTAGTGAGAAGACTTGATAACAAATAAACGGTTGGCCCTCTAGTGGCGGTTTCAGAATTTTCCCTCCAAAATTGTGAGACGCTCGCGGCGGTAGACGGCCGAACCAAAATGAGGAGGGGCTAATTTCGAACGGCCAATAGCGTCGCGGCGCTCTCCTGTGACTTATTTTTTTCTCTCTCTCTCTATTCCCCGAGTAGGCGTTCGGTGAGTCCCAAACCCGATACCTCGGTAACCTCGGCAATAGCGGCCGCTTGAGATCCAAACACGCGCGGGCCGTGTCCGTGTTCCACGGCTTCCGCGAGGACCGCGGCAGGTTATAGCCAAGGGTTAACGTAAAGATGGGCCTAGTTCAATGTCAAATTCAAATACGATTGAAAACATCAGAATTAAAGTGGAAGAAGATTCCGCAATGGATTATCATGTCGCAGTATTTTAAATAAAACCATTATTAATTCCGACAAAATCAAGATATTTTTGCATGAAATGTATTGCATCGCTGTGGAAACTAAAGAAATCTTTGCCTACTTACGGAATCTGTCAATCTCGCCCGGCGACGCCCGCTCGCAGAGGAGGCGGAGCTACAAGTTTTTAGGTTGAGGGGAAGGGGGTAGGAAATATTTTTGGAACTCGACCAATTTTTTGCTCTCTAGCGTAGGCGCGATGGAAGCGGCATAAAATTCTCAAATTTGTTCACTAGTGCCAGGATCTATTACCAATGCTAGAGCCCTTCACTTCTAGTCTCATACCACTTCTGATTAAACTCATATTTTAAGGTACGCAAACGAGGAAAATGAAGGAGCAGCCGGCATTGGCAATTTAGTATGAAACTATACATAAAATATTTTAGTTCAAAGTCTGAAAAAAGTGTCCCACCCTCGGTTTCCTTGTTGCCACACAAGAGAGGAAAATTTGAGAATTGACACAACTCGCTCTGGGCCGTCTGTCTTTTAAGTTCTGGACAAAGATAAAGGGGGACAATTCTCAAACTTTTTAAATGAGTTATCGCGAGTGAAAACTATCGTCTAAAGGGTTTGTGTCAACCTCGTGCCGTCTATGAGAGCGCGATATGTAAATAAGTGATTAGTCATGGGTGTCATCAAACCTTTAACGAAAATCGGCAAATGTCTCGTGAATTCCCCTCGTGCATGAATCTATATAACTATGAATATACAGCTGCGTTGCGCTGTCTAAACTCTCGATAAGGTTTGGGCGGGGCTTAGCGAAAGGAGACATCAGTCAGTCACGTGTCTGCTAGTGTTAGAAGCGGGAGAAGAGAGGGGGAGTCCGGGGGTGTGTAAATTTTAAACTTCACTTCCTCTTGTCTTGTGATTGGCTATTAGAGCCACGCAAAACGCGTCAGAGCTAGAAGGGTAACACCGAAACCAAATCGACATGATAGAAGGGGCATATGATAGAGCTGCATATTCATAGTTATATAGATTCATGCCTCGTGTTAATAAAAAAAAGGTGGTCAAGTTAAAAATTTACCGTTTATAATTATCACGAGAGTGATAACTTAACACAAGGGTTAAGAAGGTCGTTAAGTTATCGCTTGCCTTTTAACTAAAGACGGTAAATTTTAACACGGCCACCTTGTTT